>NC_135869.1:25121150-25181150 GCF_031162955.1 Sander vitreus | reverse complement strand
TGATAAACATTATATTCCTACAGCTTTCACTATGTTGATGCCCGGTGCAACCATGTTGGATTGTGCTGTCGGGGTTGATGAAGTTCTCCTGACTTTCCGAGTCCGAAATTCGACTTCAGAGGGTGTTCCAGTGGAAATTTCCAACTGGGAACTCGAATATTCCCACTTCCCAGTTCAACTGGAACGCACCATAAATCTCTAGAATGGGCCAATCCCAACAAACTATAAATCCTACATTTCCTATAATGCAACTGGATAGTGTCTTTCATGAGATCCTCCGTGCCTGGTAAACACCTACGTCTTTCAAACATCACACCTCCAGTTTGTAACACATTTTCTGTTATTATTATTTTCAGAATCAAGCCCAAACCGAAATAACCCTGATGACATCACTATGAGCTCATCAGAGTTATTTTGTCATATTTAAGATGAGCTCCCTTTAGAGGCACATTATACAAATGTTTTTTACAGGCTGAGTACTCTTCATGATGAGTAAACTAAACTTATAACGTGGTAAACAGCTGGACTGCCACTTTAAGTTGATGCTTTAATACTTGTTCACTGTGGTGTTTTAATATCCTTAAATGTGAACAGGGACTGTGGTGAGTTTGCACAGAGATCCTGCAGGATTTTATAGCTCCAGTCATTTTGTGGTGATCTCATTTAGGTGCTTTATGGTGTTTAAAAAAAAATTAAAGACAGCCTTACGGAATCACTTTCAAAATGTATTACGGGACGATAACAGCGCTTTTCCCGTAAGGAGGAGGTGTTCGCAGCAATTCTGAAACAGAAACACGGCAATCACATGACCTGCTATCTGCCCGGATACTACTGTAGCGGAGTTGGGAGCTGAGGATGGAGCGGTAAAACAACAACACGGCAGGACGGATCACAGCGCTCACTCCCTCCCACGTTATGACTCACGCATGACTCACCAAACGTGACGGTAAAAAGATCACCGCCACTTATCTGGAATAACAGAGAGAGAAAAAAACAGTACCGAATACAGCCTCATACCGGGAATCCATGCGTTTCTCATATACCTTCCTTATTTGTCCGAAACCTTTTACCCCTTGGGGGGGGGGGGGGCTGTTACATAGGCAGCACTTCTGGGAAACTAAACCCATTCAAATTCTGCAGTGAGTTATCTGGAATAAACACATATGATCTTTTTTTTTTTTTTTTTTAGGCAACAGCCCTAATAAACATTCAACATTTGGCATCAGTTAGATCCAGTCAGGACCAGTGGTGGAAAGTTTTGAGGCATTCCCATTTATGCTACTTTACAGTATACTTCTACTCTAATATTGTACTCTTTACTCCACTACACTTTGACAGCTGTAATTATTAATTCTTTTTTACATACAAAAAATTTGATTATAAAATGTGTTATAAACTGTAATTCTACATGTGTGTATTGCTACTTTTACTTAAGTAAAGGATCTGAGTACTTTCACCACTGGTCAGGGCAGGAAATAGGCTCCATTTTGCACAAACTAAACTTTAGCAAAATACATTAGGGATAAATGTTTTATATCATATACTCATTATGTTTAGTATGTACAGCAGCAAGAAATACTTTCTACTTTTGGTTTCTTTCCAAAGTTTAGCTGGCTAAAGACTCAAAATAAAACCAAAACTTATTGGAACGAAGAGAAACCGAAACCAATATCTAACCTCATGACTGTGAAGATATAAATAACAATGCAAGGTTACCATACATTTATGTTTATTAGCATTCATCAATATTAACATAGAAATATTGGTACTGCAGAGGGAGAGACTGCAGAGAGAGAGTACAAGTATTTTTCATACATATTCACCTTGAAGAATCAACAAATGTAAAATACTTGGCTCTTGTTTCAGATACTTAGTGATGGTAACACTGATCAACCAGTAGTAAACATATTAATAAACACACATTAATTACACTATTAATTATTAAGAAACTGTGTGGACACATTTTATTTAAAATACACATGTATTAATTTGTGCCAGAATCACCCTCCTTAAACTGATCTGAGTCAAGCTGTCAGGATTGTGAACACTAGACGGAGGACCAGCTGAGCAAATTTCCCATTAACAGTTGAGCATCTTCAGGTTTCTGCGGTACCAATCGTCTCACCTAGCTCTTGGCAAGAGTGCAAATAAGTGTATATCCTAAAATGTTGATACTCAAAGTTTTACCTGACCCCAAAATGAGCCCTAACTTTCCTCCCTGGGGCCAGAAAAGAGCCATTCTTCTCGAAAAAAAAAAAACACATTGAAGATCTGAGGAGACCTGAGAAAATAGAGCTGGATGAAAAGAGAAAGAAAAGGTCTAGTTGTCTACATTCCCATTTTCTATGACAAAGGGTGCCATTGTGTACTGGGAAATACAATTTCTGATTTTTTTTTTTTAGCCTTAGTCATGACATGCCTTTGGTCTGGTGCTCAAAGCTGTTTTTGCTCTCTTGGAATTCTTATATACCAGAGGAAGAGGTCCATCCCCTGGGAGGAGGTACGTACAATCTGAGTTGCTGCATATTTGAAAAATAAAATCTGACTCCACACTTTGAAGTCAGAGACTTCAGTAGCTCCACGGTAAGTGTCTCTAAGCAGCGGTCACCGCTGGGGACAGGTGACTCGGGTGTGTCCCGGATTGTGGCAGATGCCACAGGTACGAGGTTTCTTAGCAGCTGCAGCTTTGTTAGCGGTGGCACCTCCCGTGATCTTCCTCCCCTTCCTCCCTACGTCTCCACCGCCATTAAATCCACCACCGGACCCAACTGACAAGGGGAACAGAGGTCAAACACAACATGAGGCGGTTAGATGTCACTGCATAAAAAGTTGTTCCGATACCGATACCATTATCAGAAATGCTTTCGGTACTGCCTAAAATGCTGGTATCAGTATCAATCAATCATAATTTAGCCCTGAAAAAAAGATCTACTCTCAAAATGTTTATTTATGTTCTTTTTCCATTATGACTGATTGTCACAGTAGATAATACAAGAAAGTTCTTTGGCACTCAGGGTTTTCCCTATTATTTGTTACCTATTATCCCCATTATCAGGCTTAGGCGCTAACCCAAGCCATTTGGAGCACCACCTAAGTCGAATGAATGTAGCTAAATTACTTTTCTCAGATCTTACGATTGTAGTTGGTCCCCAGTTAGTCTATATCCTCGATGTTCCACTTCAGGGATTGCTCCAGTGCCGCAGGAAATTCTGCCAGATGAATGTATTTTCGCCGATGTCCGTTACCTTACGCTTTCTTTGCGTTGTCATTTTAAACTCCGGTGGATTTCCGGAGGACTACGGTTAACTGCTCCTCAGATCTCTGCAGGGTAAATCCAGACAGCTAGCTAGACTATCTGTCCAATCTGAGTTTTCTGTTGCACGACTAAAACAACTTTTGAATTTACACGTTCCACCAAAACAAGTTCCTTCCCGAGCCTATTTTGCAGCGGGTCCGTGCGAAGCTTAGCACCGCACAAGACGCTTGTGATTGGTTTAAAGAAATGCCAATAAATCAGAGCACATTTTGCTCCCATCCCGGACTGCTATGTGGACTAGCCAGACCTAGGGCTGACTACCGAATTCAATACTTTTTTAGGCATACTCCTTAGTAGGGGTGGTACGGTTCATGAAAAAACATCCGAACCGCTCGGTTCGCATGTCTCGGTTCGGAGCGTGTGTGCGTCGCACGGTTCGTCAGTCCACTGTTAACGTGCACTAACCTCTTACTGCCGTAGTGCCCACTTTATACACCTATGTTAAAACACTTACTGGAAACGACGAGGGGGATGAGCGTGACGAATGCAACACATGGCAGCTGATTGGACGAACGCGTCACGTGGTTCTTGCTGCTCCCGAATTTCAAAACAGACTCTAATGGCGTCTCGTTCTGAATACGATCTCGTATTTTACGAAAATAGTTCACCGAAAAGTGTTTCTGAAAACATTTTAAGCGAGAAATAGGCCATACAGTTGCTGAATCTGTCTGTTTTTTTTGATCGACAAAGGTCAGTTTAAACACAGCAGATCTAATAATGCTGGTGATTGGCTGTCTGACGTTACACGTCGCAGAGACACGCAGGAAAAACTACGTTACGCACAGAGACGCGGCTCACGTAGTAGGAGCTGAAAAATAAATAAAAAGATTTGTGCCATAATGTGTAATGTTGTCAGGAACCGGTATCGAAGTCACGGGATCGGTACCGGTATCAAAAAATGTTTGAACGATACCAAGCCCTAGCCAGACCTTCCTTTGCAGCGCTGTGGAGGATGGTCTGGCAAAGCGAGACTAGCTCCCCAGTGGACTTCTTTAGCAGGGTTGGTCTTCAAGCCCCCCTCCCACCAAATATGTGCACCACAGTCTTCCACAAAACTAGGGAAAACACTGGCATTCATTTTCAGTAACCTGAGCCAGGCCACGAACAATGATAGCAATCACATCACATCCATACAGGGTTAGTAGTATACAGCTGTTAACGCACTGGTATCAGATCAGTACTCGGTATCGGCCGATACGCAAGTTCAGGTATCGGAATCGGGAAGGAATAAATGGTATTGATACATCTCTAATGTTGCACTGTAAGTGTGCACTGGGACTGACTGCACCATGTCAGCCTGGTAAGTGGACGCCTCAAGGTCTCAGTGGGAGTGTTTGTGAGTCGTGACAGCTTTTCTTTATCATTAAGTAAAGATGTACAGTAAGTAAGGTGGAGCTCTCCTTATCTCGCTCTCTCTCTATCTTATCTGCTTTGCTCGTATTGATACATTTTAAATAAATGTGGAGTGTTTTACAAAGCACACAGCAAACATTAGCCGTCTCCAGGCTCATGGTGTAAATTATTTGACAGCCACATTAAGTGTCAGACATTTAACTGTGAGAAATCAAATGAAATGCACTGCAAAAGTGTCTGTAATGTACGTATACTGTATGTAAATGTATTAATGCGTCTTCTTCCCTTTAATATGAAAAGTACCACAGACCGAAACCCAAAAAACCTTTGAAGATGAAGTCCCCTTTTTGTCAGCAGATAGGAACAGTGCCGAAACTCAAATTTTCCCTTTGCTTTAAAAAGGCAACTATATTCCTTTTATGCACCAAAGGGGTTTCAGTGATCTATTTTTAATACAGTCGGAATGAGTTACCCTTTTTTTTTTTAACTCAATGTAGCTGCTAACTATTTAAAGAAATTCGAGAAAAACATCTCTGTTGGAAAAATTTGGATTTTGACCTGATGATGGCGCTAGATGAGAGGTAAGGCCGGCTGCACACTGCCTGCGTGGCGTGAGTGTGGCGTTTCTGTTGCGTGGCGGCTGCGTTCTTTCTCTTCTGTTGCGTTTCTTTACACACCAGAAACGTGTCTGAGGTGGCGCTGCTGCTGCTAGCCTTGTCTATACACATGTATGTTTCCCATTGATAAAATGAAATACCATGTAAAACATAAATATATACTGATTTGATTACAGCAAAGACAACGTCGACAGTATTGACGGCAAAATAGGCTACAGAATATTTCCTTCTGTACTGACAGAAAATTGATTAGAAAATCTTTTTTTTTATTACATTTATATCTGCATTTATATCAAAACCTAGAGACTTTCAAACATCAACATGTCATTTATTAATATTTGTGTCAAAATCACATATAAACATCTTTTCTTATTCTATTTTACCTGGAAACGCTTCCAACACGCTTGCGTGTTGCGTGAAAAATAGGCGTTCGTCTATTTCATCTATTTCTTGCATGCATGCGTTTTCGGCGCGGCTCAAGCCGCGCCTGAGACGTGCGTGTCACACAGGCAGTGTGTAAGCTCTAACCTGTTAACATGGGAGCAGAAATATAAACGGACACACCACGCAGCCAGTGTGTAGCCGGCCTAAGTAATAATCAAAGTTGTTTTAATTCATCCTGAGGGGTGAATGAATGTCTGGACCAAAGTGAGGGACTGACCGACTGACAATGCTATTCTAAAGGCGCTGACACACCAACCCGATAATCGGCCGTCGGACAGTCTGGCAAGGTCAGTGACTCAAGTCTGTTCGGTGTGTGCCGTCGTCCGTCTGAGGAACCATCGGCCTTCATTTGACATGTTGAATCGGAAGGCGGGCAGCCGGACTCAATGGCCAATCTGATTGGTGGAGCGCTAACCTGGAAATGACGAGCGGGATGAGCCTGACTAATGCCTCAGTCAGTCCGACTGCCTTTTCTGCCGAAGATCGGTCGTCGGGTTGGTGTGTCAGAGCCTTTAGTCTTCACTGCTAGCAGAGCAAAAAATGTCTCAGTCAATGGAGATTAATTTCAGGCCTTAGCGTAAAAGCAGGTAGAAAGTTTGAATAGAGCAATGTTGAAGCAATGAATTTTGATTAGTAAGTGTGTGTGTGTGTGTGTGTGTGTGTGTGTGTGTGTGTGTGCCTTGCCTGGTGGCGGTTCATTCTCATCAGCCCATTGGAAGAAGCCACACTGCTGCTCTCTTGGTTTCCCGCAGGTGTGGAACATCCGGCCCTTGTTTGGACCGTCCTTCTGCACCATTCGCGTCACCGCTGTCTCATTACAGTTACACATTGTCAGTCCCATGTGTCCTCCTGCACCCCCTTCCTGCCCTCTGCCTGCTCCAGGGGTAGTCCTGAACCCCAGAGGGGGCCTCGGCGGCGCTTGCAGCGGAGGCCCTTGACCCTGCGGCTCCCCCTGCTGACTTGGCTGATCCGCCCACAGGAAGAAGTTGCAGTCCCCCGCGTTGCACTTGTAGAACCGACGGCCTTGGTTGGGGCCGTCTTTGCGCACGGTCAGGAGGAGTGCATCCTGACCACAGTTACACACAATGACATCATTGTCTACGCTGAGAGCGCTGCCGCCTGCCTGAGGTTGTGGCTGCGGGGTCCAGGAGGGGGCAGGAGGAAGGGCTCTTCGAGAATTTGAACTCAGGGCTCTGGGTGGCTCTGGTCTGGGGGGCCTTGGAGCTGGTGGACGAGGATCCTCTCCTCTTCCTCCCCGTAGTCCATCCCCCCCACCTCCCCCACCCCCTCCACCTTCTCCTCCCGCTCCGCCTGCTCGGAGGTACTTCAGGTTCAGCACTTCTCTGAGCGTCTCGTCACATCCACCGATGCAGCCAACAAATTCTAAAGGCATCATGTGAGGGAGGCTGCCCCTGCGGAACTTGAACTTCAACCTGAAGAACAATGTCAGACAAAAGCTAATTTCACTACATACACATTACACCAGAGCATGTGGGTGGGGGCGAGCGGTAAGGATTTACGCTCCCCCGCTCCCGGCAGCTTTGTTCAATATCGCTCCGCGCTCAACTAAAGATTTCACCCCGCTCTACTCAAATTGTTTAGCTCTCGCTAGGGTTGCACGATATTGACAAAATGTGATATTGATTATGAATATTGCGATATTGACATTAATTTCGATATTTGTAAGCATATGCAAAATTACAAAAGTTATGGGAAAACGCATCAAAATAGATTCGTAACAAATAAAACAAGTTTTCTTACAACATAAGGTTTATTTCATATTGGACTGGTCCAAAATGAATAAATAAATAAATAAATAAGGACCATGTCTACAGAACAGTACTGTGTTGTATTTATCAGATGAATGGTGCCCACCCTCCCTTCATGCCTGGAGCTCCGCCAGCAAAAAGGCCCGATGAGAGGGAGGGCAGGCGCCATTCATCTGCACGTACTGTCCGGCAATAACAAAGAAGGGCTCGGGCTTGCTTCAAACTCATGGTGTGAGTGATATCAGAGCCAAATTGGAGCGGAGGAGATAAGGCGACACCCCAACATTTTTAAAATCTGCTCTGCAGTACACCAAGTTAACACTGTGTGTACCGAGTAAAAGCACTTTCTCAAAAGGTGGTTGAAGAACCTGTTTTTCAAATGGCAAGTTGCTGTGGCGACCGATCAGTGAGGCTGCGCCAGTAAGAATTAGTTTATCACACATCTTCCGTTAACAGCATCTGAAGTTATCCAACACGCTGAAACTGCTGGGAGATATCTGATAAAAAAAAACTGTGATACTCTTTCAGAGTAAGTGCTGTATTTCAACTTTGAGCTCTGTACCAGATTGGTTGCCATGGAAACAGATGCTGGTGTTGAGCACTTTGGCTCGATGCTAGTGAGCGTGCCCTATATTTGGACTGAGCCGAGGCACGTGCTTAAGGGGGTTAACGCCCACTTGTGTAAACAAGTTCATTGCGCTGCTGAAGCCACTGAGAGCTTCATCTGTGTCTGTTGTTGTCTTTGCACAGAAAGGAGCGCCTACCTACACTCTTCATTAATCTAACAAATGGAAGCTGTGTGTTCAGAGATATAAAATAAGGTACTTGGTGTTAAGTGACCACTGAAAAGTTTTCAATGTTTAATATGTGTGGGTCTGAATTGTGCTGAGAGGACATCTGAATCTAATGTTTCACAATTCATCTGATTCGCAAAATATCGGAGCACAAAATAATATGCAAAGCAGGTAGGATGATGAAAAATGTTAATGTAAACTATTAACATGCTAAACTTATCTTGATCATAAACTATCAAAGTGGTCTCCTTTATTTTATGTTAGGTGAATGGCTCTGTGAAGTGAAACACCTTCTAGTATAAAATGGATACTTACATGTGAACAGGGTGTGGCAGACAGGTGGGACAGATGCTGTCATCTCTGCTCACCTCCAGCACCGTGTCGGGGAACCACACTGCTGACTTACAGGCTGGGAAGCCTGTGCAGGACAGGAACTTACTGCAGGGGGACCGAAAGAGTTACAGTAGAGTCAGAGAGGGGAAAAAAAACACATTTTACTAAGCCTACTATACCATATTAGAGCCCAACCGATAAGATAATTTTTTGGGGCTTTTCCCTTTATTATGTAGTGACAGTGGATAGACATGAAAGGGGGAGAGAGATGGGGGATGACACGCAGCAAAGAGCAGCAGGTTGGATTCAAACCCGCGCCGCTGCAGGACTCAGCCAACATGGGGAGAACACTTTTACTGGGTGAGCTAGAGGCCGCCCCCGATAAAGGATTTTTAAGGCCGATATTGATACAAATATTTGGTGATTTAAAAATCCGATATTCTGATATATCGGCCGATATATATGTAACAAAAAAAAATAAAAAATCCAGAAACGCATAACAAAACATAAACAGATTCCCCTAACATTAGTTATTTGTAGTTATTAATGAGTCCTCACTAAAATAATAATATGATAATGCAGTTTAAAAATAAACTTGTTTTATTGTCACAACAGAACAGAGGAACATCAAAATATATTAAAGTTCTAATAAATAAAATGTATAAAAATACAAACTTAAGATACGAAACTTAAAGGGTTAAACACGAGTGTTGCCAACAGGGAGGTTGTAGAGCGCCCTCTGGTGGACAGACTACGCAACGCCAACGCTCACAACATGGTTGAAGGGTGTTTCATCCGTTTTTATTTTATTTTTTAAATATTCATTTATCGGCCATTATAAATGCCGATACCGATAGTTTGGAAAATGCCTAATAACGGCCGATAATATTGGCCCACCTATATATTGGTCGGATATATATATATATATATATATATATATATATATATATATATATGTTAGATTGATTTCCTACCTTTCAGGCAAACGTTTTTATGATTTGACAATTGATTTGTAAAGACCTGAAATGTTTTCTTGTGATAATACAGTTTTAAGCTCGTCTCACGTGTTTCCCTCCTTCTTCTTCCTCAGCACCATGTCCTGTCCGCAGTGAGGGCACTTCCTGACCGGCAGCGGGAACTCCATGTCCTGCTGCTCTGCTTCAGCCACTTCCTGAGCTGCACCCAGATATGGCGACAGGGCTTCATCCAACCTGAGGCAACAACAGAAAATGACTTCTAACCTGGGGTCACAACAGCCAACAGCCTGCAATGACTACAGGACAGGTGTAACTAATCTATCATTGTAAAACACAAATGACACAATTCGGGTGCAGATGGTGCATCAGAAATACACAAATCTGCTCCAAGGTAAATTGTAACTAACTTCTTTGCCTTCCTGACAGACTCAATGAAGACGGTCTTGTATTTCTGGATGTGGTGCTGCAGCACCGTCTGTTTGTCCTTCCTGCCCTCTGATACCAGCTTGAGGTCCGCCTCCAATTCAGCACGCAGGTTTGGTTTGGACATCTCATAGCCCATGGAGTTGTAACCTAAACAAACACACATTTAACACAAAAGTAACATATTTGAGTGAAAGGGGCAACGACAACATATTTACGTATAAAACCTACTGTATATTGTGGTAGAAGTGTCCGTGTCCGTGTGTGTGTGTGTGTACATACCCTCCACCAGTCCCATGCCGAGCTCTCCAGGCAGAAACCTCTGGTCAGCTGTTAAGCCCACATACATGCGACTCTTTATGGTCTCGATGTGGTCTGCATGAGTTGCATCTGTGCCTGTAATATACACAGTTCATACAGTACAGTTTGCGTCAGACACAAAACAGTTAATCCTGAACAAACAACTATTCTATGTTGACTCGACAAAAGGGTCACTAAGTCGTTGCCAGGTTTGCTTTAAGTAAATGTTTATCTGCTTTAACTGAAAAGGGCAACCTGGCATCACCAATACTAATTTGCAAATGTGTATTAGTCTGGAACCTAAAATTAAGAACTTTTGTGGGAAGCATCAATATTTTATGAGGAACAACATACATTAAAGACAGTATCATGTCTGTGTGTGTGTGTGTGTGTGTGTGTGTGTGTGTGTGTGTGTGTGTTTGTACTGTACCAATGCCGTGCTTCTCCATCAGGGATATGAGGTCGGCTTCAGTGAGCAGCTGCGGAGGACTCGTCTGTCCATCCACCATCTCGATAGCAGAGGGCTGGAACTGGGAGCCTTGCTCATACACTGGAATCACCTAGCATACAGACGAAGCAGGTTTACTGCATATATCACACACAAGCAGCACGGACCACACACAACATACTTTATAAAAGCAAGGTATGTAAGCTATACAGTGGTAATGTAGCTTAGGTTAAATTGTCTCTTAAAGTGGTGTAGAAATTTAACACACACCCACACCCACACACACCCACCCACACACCCACCCACACACCCACACACACACACACACACACACACACACACCATACCTTGGCACTCCACCTGTCATACGGGTAAACGTCCAAGTAGTTCCTTGCAATGATCATGAGTCCCGAGGAGGAGAAGTTCTCCTGGGCGATGTCTATGTCCACCACAGTCTCCTGCCCCAAAGCATCCTGGGATACACAAGCCAGGAAGTGCCGGACAATGAACTCATACACACGTCCCTCATTACCCTGGATACAGAAGAAACAGAAACCTTTATATTGAGTCAATTGTTTGACAAGGAGTTGGGCAAAGAAAGACCTGCCACCAATTTTATTAAGATTGTTTATAATGATGCAAAATGTGATAAAATGGGATCATTTTGGTAGCAGCACATTTGAAACAAATCCCCAGAGGGCAAAGATCAGAATACGAGGGAAAAAAGGTACATTTGCCCAAACTGAGCTCCAGTTTTTGCAGATTTACCTGCAGTGTATTGGAGTACTTGGTGGGGTGTATCGGGGGATGGGCTTGGTCAGTTTTCTTGCCCTGTCGTGGGTTGGGACCCCCCGGCTGTTCCATCACTCTCTGGGCAAACGTCCCCCAGATCGGGCTTTGTGTCTGCTGCTCCACCAGGGGGGCGAGAGGCAGGTTTTCGGGAAAAACGTTTGTCTCTGTACGGGGGTAGCTGATATACCTGAGCAGAAAGGGAAAAAAAGAACTGGATATGTGATATTGCTGATGAACTCATCTATTAAACGCATGAAAGACACCACCCTGCCAGATGGTGTCTTTCCATGTACAAAAATAGGCACGACTTTGAGGAGGTTTAACAACCTGATAAACAAAGAAATGCATTTGACCGTTTCACTGACACCACAAAGCTTCTAATAAGGTGGCTTGAAGCCAGCTATCTGACTGAAACGAGTTCAAATGAAATATCAGCTGATAAGGATATTTAGCATATGGTCGGACCAAAAAAATAACTTTTCCGTATGCATGTACGTTACCTAACATGTACTCACCCCTGGGTATACAGTTTTTCTGCAATTTTCATGGTCTCTTTGGCATTTATTCTTAGCTTCCGAGATGCAAGTTTCTCCAGTTCCTGTTGGTCAGATAAAGGTAGAGGACTGTTCAGAGTGGGACAAAGCAGCGGGGGGGGCTTCCATACAAGGATACTACTCTTTCTGTTGTACTGAACTACGTACATTTTATACCATTAACAGATGTGTTATGAGGTGCAGCGTATGTATGTGTACGGCTGTTTGACTTTATATTCTTACCACAGTGTCCAAAGGCAGCGGTCTCCACTTGCTCTTGGGTTTGCTGGTTACTGAGGTGACTGTTGCTATGGGATTCTGGAAATTAGTAAAAAATATATATATATATTCTTGTGTTTACCTTTCCACAAGTGGCTTTTTGCACTTTATTCAGGCAGCTCGACAACACATTCAAATGGTATGCTGTGCCCTCCAGCTGCGCATACGCACACACACACACACACACACACACACACACACACACACACACACACACACACACAGACAGACACACACACACACACACACACACACAGACAGACAGACAGACAGAGGATTGGTGCAGGTCCATGGTGCATTTCTAGGTAGGCAACACCAGTGTATTTTTGCTCTTATATTAATCAACCACAATGAAGGTGTTGCTTTGCTTGTTCTGTGTTTTACATTTTGCTTCGGTTATGCAGACGCAAACTGCAACTTGTTTATGTGTCAAACGGCAGGGCAGCGGGTAGTTTCGCAGAAGTAGAGACAACATGACAATTCAAATCATCTTATTAATAAACACATTATGAGATTACCCCCTGAAGGAACGAAAGATTAGGAGGCAAATAAGACCAATACAAGACTAAGGCCTCCTGCACACTGCCTGCGTAGCGTGAGTGTGGCGTTTCTGTTGCGTGGCGTTTTCTATGTCTTTACACACCAGAAACGTGTCTGACGTGGCGCTGCTGCTGCTAGCCTTGTCTATACACATATATGTTTCCCATTGATAAAATGAAATACCATGTTAAACATAAATATATACTATTTGATTACAGCAAAGACAACGTCGGCAGTATTGACAGCAAAAAAGGCTACAGAATATCTCGTTCTGTATTGACAGGTGCAATATTTGAAAATTTAAAATATTTTTTTAATTACATTTATATCTGCATTTATGTCAAAACCTAGAGACTTTCAAACATCAAAAAGTCATTTACTAAATGTATTTGTGTCAAAATGACATATAAACATCTTTTCCTATTCTATTTTGCCTGGAAACTCTTCCAACACAGCTCTAACCTGTTCACATGGGAGCTGAAATAAAAACGGACACGCCACGCAGCTGACACTCTCACGCCACGCAGGCAGTGTGCAGGAGGCCTAAAAGCATCCCTAAGACCTTCAACGTTACATTCACAAAGATAAACTAGTAAAGTATGTAACATAACAAGATCAATAACATGACATAAAAGACATACAAACAGGCACATACCTCCATGCAGATCTGGTAGAGCACCAGGCATGCTGTGTGGTTGAAGAGACGGTTTCTTTTCCAACTGAACTCGACATTGTCCTCCTCCACCTCGTGCAGCACTGAGACAAAGACAGACGCAACAGAGGGGATGAAGTGGGGTGAGTATCAGTTTAAAACATGAATACTATTGATCTGTGTGTCTGTGCACGGATGAGTTTGTACCTTTGATCTTGTAGAAAGTCTCGGGTATGAAAGCCTGGATGGCTTTGAAGCGCTCCACAACAAAGCCCAGAGTGGGAAACTGACAACTGCCGTATGAGATCAGCTGATTGGCCAAAGACTCTGGAAAGATCTTCTGCAGGCGAAGCGTTTGGAATCGAGTGAAGGACGCACCTGCAGATGATGAGCACAGGAGAGAGGATGCGATCATATTAATATGTGACTTTTTTCAGATATACAGAGCCCCTAGTGCTGTATCATTGGTCAAGTGGCCAAATTGCGATAATTCTGAATCTGTTGAGCCATCCAATAATGAATGTAATAACTATGTATTCTTCAGTGCTGCCTTACCTATTCGCAGGTCCAGCTCCTGACGGACATCAACAGCATCGCTGATGTTGGCATCGGGCTCCATTAGAGTCTCACAAGCTCTCCGAATGGAGTTGGGGGTGATCTCAGAAAACTTTGCCCGAAAGACTTGTAAATTATTCTTCACTAGAAAGCAAACATAAAAAGCACGCGCACGCACACACACACACACACACACACACACACTATTATCAAGAGTGATTTGTAGACAAACATACACAAAAACATGAGAATGGGGTCGTTTTTACTGATCCGTTTTTTTGAATGGATTTACAAGTGAGAAATAATGTGTTTAGAGGCTCTGGTGGTCAGATTGTGTTTGTTGTTGTTGGACAGAGCCAGGCTAGCTGTTCCCCTCCTTTCAGTTTTGTGCTAAGCTAAGCTAAAAGTATTCTGGCTCCTGGTTCATATATACCTAGTCTCACTTTGCCAGACCATCCACACGCTGTGAAGCGGAGGAGAGTCTGGCTACTACCCTGCGGGATGGGAGAAAAACGTGCTCTGATTTATTATTTAACAATAGTCCTCATAAATCCACCGAATTTAAAATTCCAACACAAAGAAAGTGGAAGGAAACGGAAAATACATGCATCCGGCGGAATTTCCTGTGGCACCGGAGCAATCCCTGAAGTGGAACGTCAAGGATATGGACTACTATATACCATACAAACATGAGAGTGGTATCAATCTTTTATGTAACTCTCGGCAATAAGCTTACTTCCCAAAATGTCAAACTATTCCCTTGAAAAGGAGTTTAGAAGATGCACGCTCACTTGCACCCACACAACAACAAAAACGACAACACACACACACACACACACACACACACACACACACACACACACACACACACACACACTATTATCAAGAGTGATTTGTAGACAAACATACACAAAAACATGAGAATGGGGTCGTTTTTACTGATCCATTTTTTTGAATGGATTTACAAGTGAGAAATAATGTGTTTAGAGGCTCTGGTGGTCAGATTGTGTTTGTTGTTGTTGGACAGAGCCAGGCTAGCTGTTCCCCTCCTTTCAGTTTTGTGCTAAGCTAAGCTAAAAGTATTCTGGCTCCTGGTTCATATATACCTAGTCTCACTTTGCCAGATCATCCACACGCTGCGAAGCGGAGGAGAGTCTGGCTACTACCCTGCGGGATGGGAGAAAAACGTGCTCTGATTTATTATTTAACAATAGTCCTCATAAATCCACCGAATTTAAAATTCCAACACAAAGAAAGTGGAAGGAAACGGAAAATACATGCATCCGGCGGAATTTCCTGTGGCACCGGAGCAATCCCTGAAGTGGAACGTCAAGGATATGGACTACTATATACCATACAAACATGAGAGTGGTATCAATCTTTTATGTAACTCTCGGCAATAAGCTTACTTCCCAAAATGTCAAACTATTCCCTTGAAAAGGAGTTTAGAAGATGCACGCTCACTTGCACCCACACAACAACAAAAACGACAACACACACACACACACACACATATAACTATCGTACCTGCTTTGCAGACATCTATGACTTCAAAGCCAATGTTTTCTCCCTCTCGGTCACAATCAGTCCAGATGACTAAGACCTGGCACTGTCTCACCTCTTTCTCTAGTGTTCGCTAGAGAGAGACGGAGAAAAGAAGGAAGAAAAGAAAGTAAGAGGGTTAGATGAATATTTCACGTCTATTTCTATTATCCATATTCATCATTATTTCCTCTGAATGAAAGCTGTGGCCTCCTACTTAAGAGAGAGGAAAAAGCAAAATAGTACATCATCTGCTGCTAATTACAAAATATTACAGCTTATCCTGGTTTTATAAATATAGAGTCATCCTGCAACCGCACAAGTTATTAGAGCAAAAAGAAAACTGGTATTGTGAGTAAATCCTAGTCCCGAAACTAAAACTATCAACAGTTACCATTACTAGAGCCCGACCGATAAAGGTTTTTTAAAGCCGATACCGATACAAATATCTGGTGATTTAAAAATCCGATATTCCGATATATATATTTATTTTTTTAAATCTATAAACGCGTAACAAAACATGAACAGATTTCCCTAACATTAGTTATTTGTAGTTATTTGAGTCCTCAACAAAATAATATGATAATGCAGTTTAAAAATAAACTTGTTTGTTTTATTGTCACAACAGAACAGAGAAACATCAAAATATATTAAAGTTCTAATAAATAAAATGTATAAAAATACAAACTTAAGATACGAAACTTAAAGGGTTAAACAGGAGTGTTGCCAACAGGAAGGTTGTAGAGCGCCCTCTGGTGTACAGACTACGCAACGCCAACGCTCACAACATGGTTGAAGGGTGTTTCGTCCGCTTTTATTTCATTTTTTAAATATTCATTTTTTCGGCCATCATGAATGCAGATACCGATAGTTTGGAAAATGCCTAACATCGGCCGATAATATCGGCCCGCCGATATATCGGTCGGGCTCTAACCATTACTAATCAAACATCACAATAACACACATAATGTGGCTACAGAAAGAGAGACAGATCTCATAGGTTAATAGAAAAAAATCTAAGTAAAGATAGATTTGTTTTTGTATACTTCAGTGACTCCTGAGAGGAGCGTTACCTTGATTTGTTTCATGTTTTCTGGACAGCACTTCTGTACCTCGGCATCAAATAACAGCACTGGATTGCAACTGTGCCTTTGGGGGAGAAAAGGTACAAATTGAATCAGTTGTTACGATCTGGTGTGATGCTGAATATACCAACAAAAAGTGTCAACTTACCATTTCCGGTACTGTGCTTTAAACTCCAAACCCAGTAAATGGCCTGATACGGACGTCATTGTTACTGTCACATCCTGGAAATAAACCAGAAAAATCAGAGACAATGTAAAACACAAAAGAACAGACATGCAGGTGCATATTTCATTATTTCACTGTATTTACTTACCTGACCAAAGAGATGATATTCATACTCATAGATTTTATTAAACTTTGACATCCCCTCCCTCTAAAATGGAAACAAAAAGACAATCAGTACTGGAGCAACCAAAAGAGAAACAGAAAATATTATCAGCAGAGGTTCCCATTTATCTTGTAATATGTTCAGATTTTAGAGATATGGGTATACCGGCAGGTTATGAAAGAGGTTCAATATGAATAGTAACCATCAGATTTTGATTTCAATGTGAAGAATATTTGTCAGACTTACTATTCACTGGATTAGCAAAAACAGATCTGGTTTATAAACAGCTTCTTACTTTATTTTCCAAAAACGTTGCTACCTCATAATATATGTCAATAATTACATATACAGTAAATGTACACATAATACAATATAAATGTACATACTTATTTAACCACACTGGTTTATTTTCAACACGTTTTATTTGTTTATTCTTGTTTTTATCTTATATCATTGGATATTTTATTATTTTACTTTCTGTATTATTTTACATGTCATTTCTGTATTACTTCAATTTGATTTGTCTAAGTCCTGAAATGTTTTAATCCTGGTTCAACCATGTAAATACAGTTTATTATTAACGTTGTAATATGGCGTGAATCGGTTCATTGTTGCCGATTCATTCTGTGTCCATCGACCAATGTTAATAGTTTCAGCACTATGCTGACTATTAACATTATCTGTTGTAGGGGTTTTGTACGTTAACGTTACTGTTGGTGAGAAGACGTGACTAACCCTCCTGGACCTGCCGTTGGACATTATCTCTGCGATGCCTTTGGCTGCATCGTTCTTCTCGGCTACGCAGAGGACCCGCTTGATCTGAGCCCGGCCCCGGATCATGTCTGCCTGCTGCTGCGGTGTGCCCGGACACCGGTCACTCTGCGCCGCACAGAAACACCTCCGTGGGACCCCCAGCCGCTGTAACGTCAGACCCGGTCGAAGCAAAGATCTGCCGCCGAGGAGGTGAACTAGCATGCCTGGCAGCTCTTACATGAAGCAACGAGGCAGCCTCACTGCTACTGTCTCTCCACTGTGTGGCCACCAGTTGTCAATTTTCATTTCCAAGTAATTAAATGAGACTAAATAATTCCAGCTCATCTAAAATTACTAATTTAAAACTTTATGAGGAGCAGTATCGACCTCTTAACTGCTAACGTTAGCTCTGTTTACAAATTCCGCGCTCGCCTGTCAAATACTGCCGAAAATCAAGGTCGTAAACTGTCGCAAAATCCGTAAACAGCCAAACGTCTGAAACAGAGGTTTATAATAATAGTACAATACGTGCATTCAAATTAAGAAATATGTACATGCGTAACGCAATATTAATAATCAGACTTATACGATTTTAATAATACTAATTATAGTGTAAATTCATGTTATATTACATCAATGTTAACCAGAAAATCCACCCTAAATCAGAATTTGCTGGGGTTTTGGCAGCCTTAGAGGAGTTTTAATTCTATATTTAAAAACGTACACATTTTATTTGTTATTTTTAATATTGCATTTTTAGATCATTTAAGTACTTTCTGGCACAATAAATAAAAAATAAAAAAATAAGCAAAATAATCAGTATTACCCCACCAAAATAGTATTCAGAGTTCTGCCCACATGTAAGGAAATAAAACTCAAATCAAATCACGTTTTTTTTTTTTTGTCACATACACAATCATACACAACGTGTAGTGGAATTATTATATGCCTAGCTCCAGAAGCAACTAATATAATTATTAGCTTATTAACAAATGTTATTTACAAGGAAACATAATTCATTTTACAGGTCCATATTTCCTAATAATTCTGTAAGAATTTTCCTGCAAAGAAACACAGCATGTAGGCCTAATCTAGAGCCAAGTAGGTAAAAGAGAGACAATGTTCTGAGACAGGTCTTTTAGCTAGAGATTAATGAGTTTATAAACAGTTTTTTGATTTCTAGAGGAATTTCAGGACAAATGCAAATGCTCTATTTAAATACAACTTGCAAACATAAAACTGAACAGCTAGCCCAATAAACAATACGTGAAAAAAGGTTGGACAGACTCGTGACTTCAATGTTTGTCAAATCCTGGCTATGGCCCTGCTAAAACAGACATTTTTTGTCCTAAACTGGAAAATTGACAATGAGTGACTTTCAATTCTAGTGGGTGTTTTTGATACTCATATAAAGTACTTGTTTCAGTTGCAGCCATTGTAGACAAAATATGGAAGATTTCTGTTTTAGGGTGGCATTTCTCCATAAGGGGAGGTGGGTTGGTCACCTGATAAGAGTACAGCCAGCTGGGTAAACATGGCGTCTGTGTCTGGATGTGATAATTACATGTAGCGCTTCTGTCTTTTAATGCTGTTTCTGTTTCGCCAACGGCCCGCATTGTATCCCAGAATAGTAGCGTGCTGGACACGACGCATGAAGACATGAAGGGCAGAAGGAGGGAGGCGCTTCACTGATGCTGCTTTATATTTTTTTCTCTCTGCACAGCATGAATGGTCTGATGCCTGCCCGGATCATCGTGATTGGCGCAAGATAATTGCTTTTGTTAACAGACACACTGATTTGTATTTCTGTCGAGGCGTATATTAATGTAATCTGACCCAAATCAAGCCTCTTGTTCTGTGGACTCCTGCAGCGCAGCAGAATGGTCAGTCCGACTGCACTTTATGTCGCTGCCCTCCACCGCTGTGCCCTGACAGCTGCTTTATGACTGTTCATTGTGCTGCACTGTGTGTTGTGTTTCTCATGTCTTGCTCAAAAATATCACTATGATAGGCTCACCTGACGTGGTGGCTTTCACTAAAGAGGATGAGTATGGGCAGACACCTCCAGACCCTTGGGCTCTCCCTGACGAGTTCTCTATTCCTCTCCATCCGCTGGCTGACTCCAACCCCTGGGCTAAAACCTCCTATGCCAAGTTCACCAAAGACTTCATCCTCATCTCTGAGTTCTCTGAGCAGGTGGGCCCTCAGCCTCTCCTCACCATCCCTGATGACCCCAAAGTCTGCGGCACCTTCGATCTCAACTACTTCTCCCTGCGCATCATGTCAGTGGACTACCAGGCCTCTTTTGTGGGGCATCCACCTGGCAGTGGCTACCCAAGGCTCAGCTTTGTGGAGGACTCGAGGGTGGTTCTGGGCGACTCAAAGGAGGGGGCGTTCGCCTATGTCCATCACCTTACGCTTTATGACCTGGAGGCGAGGGGCTTTGTGCGACCGTTCTGTATGGCGTACGTCTCAGCAGATGAGAGGAAAATCATGCTGCAGTTTCAGGAGCTGTCCCTCCGCTTCTCCCAGGCCTCTGAGTGTCTGAAGGCTGGGAACAGGAGAGCGTTTGCCAAGGAACTCCAGAGGAAGCTCAGAGACCTGGAGTAAGAATTTCAATCCAACCTTTTAATGAACATATATCTGATATTTTAATATGAATGACCTCAAATCATTTAGGAAAATACAGTGAGCAGAAAAATTTGTGGGAAAAAAACAGTAAAAGATTTGCTGTTGGCCCCAAATGGACCCCTCACCCCCCACCCCTACCTCACACCTACTGCCCTCTTTGTATTGTTCATGTACTTAGTTCCCATTAAATAAAATGCACACAAGACTGTACATGGCAGCTTGATTATGTGCCCAGACACCTACCAACCAACCATGGCTCCTAGAACTACAGTAACTGACCAGACTCCAGGTTTCTGTGTCAAGTTTTCAGGTTACTGGTATGAATCGGGTCCTGACGCCATCCCTAGTGCTGCTAGCATGGCTAAAAACACAACTGGCCACAGTTCATGTTGCAGGTTTTGTTGTGGTTTTTCAGTTAACGTTGCTCCTCCTTGAGGGGAAAAAAAGTCCTATTTAAAAAATAAATAACTGTATTCCCTTTCCCTGTATGAACGCGTGAACCGCTAACTGCGTTTTCTTCCCTTCAGGTACACTCACTCTGTGTTGCAGAGGGAGGAGGGCCTGCAGAGAGAGGCGGGGCCTCAGTGCATGTACTCTGCTCATGCTGTGGAGAAGGCCAACGAGCTCGCAAATGTGGAAAAGAGCATCTATGAACACAGAGATCTGCTGAGGCAGATCAGCTCCTACCATCGCCGTCCGCGCCGAGATCCTCACGTTGTCAGCTGCCAGAAGTGCATCACCGAGTGCTTGAGTGAGTGTGAGCAGCTGTTAGACAAATATGCCAAGCTCGCCAACCCCTTCAGTTACACGGCCAAAGTGGAGACGGGGCAGAAGGGTCAAGTTGATGATGAAGGCGGTGTAAAAGAGGGGGACGAGGAGGAAGATGAGAGCGTTAAACGCAGGTCGTCCTACACGCCGCAGCTGATCAAAGGTAAATCTGCCAAGTGTTTCGACAAGCGCCTGAAGACCCTGCAAGAGCTGTGCGACGTTACTTTTTACGAGGCCACCGTGGAGCTCCTGAAGAAGACGGAGAGGAGTTTCCGGGGGGACCTGTGTTACCTGTACACACGTCGCCTGGACAGGGCATTACGCAGGAAACAGAGAGTAACCAACTTCCTGTTTGAGGAGGACCTCGGTGATGATGATGATGAGGATGAAGGGGGAACACTAAGACCATTCTGTGCTGTGAACCATGCTGTAGATAACTATACACTCTTAAACCCACTTCCTATTGTGCTAGGACCAGAACCTCTAGAGCTCGATGCTCTGGAGCCTCCAGCTCCTGTAGACCCAGCATCTGAGACCAGCCATACTCAAGGGAGTGAGCTTGGGCTTGTGGAGAGCCATCTGGAGTCCTCCCCGTCAGACCAGACTCTGGAGACCCAGGAGAGCTCGGAGGAGACCAAAGGAAGCTTTAGCAGCGTTAAGAGTGGGATGGGTCTTGCAGAGAGGCAACAGAATCTGGCTAGTAGGAAGTCAGAAGCTCCTGATCCTGATTCTGACTTGACCCCTGACCCCGACCATAACACTGACCTGGAGAGGGAGAGCAGCAGTGAAGAGATGGAGACCACCGTTGGGGAGGACGAAGGAGACGATACGCCCGTGTCTTTGCTGGAGGTGGTGTCGGAGCTGGAGGCCAGCAGGGAGGATGAGTGTGAGGGATTTACTGACGGGCCTTGTGACATGGAGTCTGAGTCGTTGGTTCATTTAGACACCGCGTGCTGTATGGCCCAAGAGGGTTTCCTATATGAGACTTCTGCCCCAGAGGCGGTGCAGCCCTGTCAAACACTGGTGGTCAACCAGGAGCCCCACGCTCTACTTCCACTCCAGGACGACTACGCGGTGGGTTCTCCATGCTCAGAGAGCCCTGCAGCTGGGCTGGAGCTGCCTGTGGGGCACCTTGGAGACACAGTTTCTCGTACCTCAGCGGAGGATGGGTCAGACTGTACCATGAGCGCTTCTACGGGGTCTGATCTCGGCTACGGGGGCGTTGTGACTCTGCGTCAGAGGAAGAAGGCTGGACAAGGAGCCTTGAAGTTTGTGCGACAGTACCCCTTTGCCATGCAAGCTCTGTGGTGTCTGCTGAGCGGCAGAACCCTGGTGGTGCTCGGGGCAGATGAGGGGAGAGTCCGCCGACTGGTTGCTGCTCTGGCCCTCTTTGTGCCGGCTCCTGGGAAGTGTGGAGACAGGGTCCAAGCCTGGCTGTCCTGCCCCTTCACCCTTACTGACCTGCAGAGGTGGAAACTCATTGGACTGCAAAGGTATTTCCAATTTGCATTTCTATTTTAGGCACTTAACTGACTCTTATACAAATAATGATGACAGATGATATTACTAACATATTTACTAAAACATTGGGTTACACTTTACTTGAAGGTATCTACATAAGAGTGACATGACACTGTCATGAACGTGTCAAACATTATAAACAAGTCAAACGTTTATGACATAACGCTTATTTCATTAAGTGTCATTCGGTTTTTGTCATGACAAGTTAGGGTTAGAGTTCATGTGTCATGACAGTGTCATGTGTTCATGACAGTGTCATGTCACTCTTATGTAGATACCTTCAAGTCAAGTATTACCAGACATTGATCTTGATGTACACAGAACTTAAAGGGACAGTTCAACCCAAAATCAAATCTACATATCTCACCCATGAGTACGCTTCCTCTGCGCAGTGATACAGTTGTTGGTGGTGGGTGTAGTTTGGCAGAAATAAAATAGTTCCTACATGAAACTGCTCACAACCAGATCTGGGGATTATCTCGAGTAACTGGGTCATGATTTCTGGAAAGAGACATTGCTGTTGAGTTTTTCAAATGTGTTTTTTTTTTTTTGTGAGCGCCACTAGCCAAGAGCCATCTAGTTCCATTATATTGGAGAGAAGGCAGACATCTCTACAACCGATATCTCCAACAACAAAAACAATCTAAATTGATAAATAGCACTACAGTAAAGAGGGGAAAAATGGTATTCTTTATCAAAAATACATATTTTTGGGGGAACTGTCCCTTTTAAGAGAGTCTCCATCAATGTGAAGTTTGAAAATGATGGTGTATATTCCTCTTTGTAGTTTGTGCCACACCTTACTATACTGTTACTCATCTGGTCTGACTCAGTCCTCGATGACTCACGAAACCATCTATTCAACTATTAAACCTCCAGCCTCACGCCTGTCCTTGAACCTCTTTGTCTACTCCTCTTTCTTACGACACAGTGGGCCCCATAGTATTCCACCATTTTCCATTTAGAGAGGAGGCCATAGCGTCATAAACTAATTTATTTATTAAGACATTTTGGAGGCACTGAGAGAGTAAGGAGGAGGGGGTCAGGTGGGATTGTGACGTGTGGATTTTACATCTGATCAGAGCACCCTTGGGTGTTTTTTTTTAATTATAAGATTGATTCAGTATATTCACATACAGTAGCTGTATTCAAAATTTGCTGAATCGTGACACTTTTCTGACATATCAAACTGTGGATTTTCTTCATCTTTACACCCCTACCTTAATAATGTAGAGCAGTGTTTCTCAAATGGGGGCACGTGTACCCCTAGGGGTACTTTGGAGTACTGCAGGGGGTACGTGACATTTTTGCAAAAATGCTAATTTAAAAATCATGCATAATTCCTAAAATAATTATAATATAATAATGAATGAATTAAGTGATGGATTCTAAACATTTGAAATGTAGCATTTGAAATTTTTTTTTTTTTAAAAGGTTGTTGTTTAGTGAATCTATCACTGCCGGCATGTATTTGTACTGTGTTTTTTTTCTACCAAAAATGTTTTGCACTGGTCAGGGGGTACTTGGCTTAAACATGCAATTCAAAGGGGGTACAATATTGAAAAAAGTTTGAGAAACACTGATGTAGAGCTGTGCAGACATATCTGTTTAGCTATTTAGTTGTTCAGTGACAAAAAAAGGGTCAAAGCCAAGCAATTCATTATACATTGCTGTACAGAAATCTACCCACAAAACTAATTATACTGTACATGGACATGCAGACATATATGGGTGATTTGAAATGTGTAAACCAAATTGGTTCTGAGCATGTTAATCCTCATTGAAAAAATATTAACTTCAACACAAACATGGAGAATAACCTACATAATGAACGTTTGTGTGTGTATATATATATATATATATATATATATATATATATATATATATATATATATATATATATATATATATATAAGCTGCCTTTTCATCGTAACGAATACCAGTGTGTGTCTGTCTGTCCCCCACAGAGTAGCGTCCCCTGTGGGTTCCAGCATGCTTTATTCGCTGTCCCGCTACAGTCGCTACATCTCCATCCTGGATGCCGACCAGAAGACCTTGCGCTGTCCGCCGTATCGTGGCCAACTCCTTGCCAACATAGCCGACCACCGCACCTACATCCGCCGCGGTTCCACCTACTTCCTCCACCTACAGAGCACGCTCTGTCAACTGGCAGCCGAGGCCTTCCTGTTTACCTTCACCCACCACCTCCACCTGCCGGTCAGCTCCACGGAGGGGCCCGAGGTGGTGCAGGGCAGACGCCTCTGCTTCCTGCAGGAGCAGCTGGGGCTGGGAGAGGAGGACAGCCAGATACTGCTCTACCTCAGCCAGCTCATCACTCAGCAGTACCTGCAGCCCGCCACCGGGAGCAGCGCAGCAGCAACTTGTTTCAGTTTTAACTATACCACCAGCGTTTTATACAAAATCTGATATTACGTGGGGAGGATGGTTTCCACACACGTTTTAGCAGAAATCATCTGTGACCCTTTGGTTCTTAATGGACCAAAGGTGATCTTAATAAGGTCTAAGGTAATTTTAGTTTCAGGACAAACTCTGCACTGGTTATTGTTTTATCTGTGTAATCTCTCTTTCTGCCTTGCTGTCTTTTTCTCCAGTCTTTCTCTTTCCTCTGTGTGCAGGAAAAAGGAGACAGAGTGAGTTGTGAATGTCAGTGAGTGGTTACATTTGCCTATATGTGGTCCAGAGCACATTGACACTCAAGAACACACACAACAAACGGAGCAGACGAAGGTCGGTTCCACTTATTGTCATTTATGTCTTTTTCACCCTAATGGAAAGAAATGTAACCTAGAAGTTAAAGTCAGTCCCTCTCCTCACCACACACACACACACACACACACACACACACACACACACACACACACACACACCATGTTAGAAAACTCAATCCAACATGGCTGTGTGTCTTAAGTGCTGGTCTGAGCTGACAAGTTCAATCACAGCTCTGTGTTGTTAATACCCACCAATCACTAAGCAGTTTGTCAGCTATGATATCATCTCAGCTAAATATAAACACGTTTTTTTCAACCGTCTCACATATGCTGCCATTTTCTGCTTGTGGAGAACACATGTCTCTACGGATCTGCCCGTGAAACCTTATTAGCACCCACAGGCTTGTTACAGCTGGTTTTGTGACATGCTTCTGAAAACTACCACATGAGCCCAAACCCTTTTGTGAAGCCATTTTCTTTTTTATATATATTTTTTTGGGTGAATCAAATGTAACATACATTCCTGCAGTAATCTTCATTCTGTTCCAAACTGAGACACAATGTTGGATTTTGGCTGAGTGGATTTGACTTTTTGAGAGCATGGAGGAAACATTCCCATTTTTAATGGTTGCGATGCATGAGGAAGTGTATCTGTTTTATGAATTAGACCCGGTCGGCCCCCACATGATATTTGCATGTCCAGAAATAATGTTGTCACGATACATATTCACACATGTTGGGCCAGCGGCAGCCAAAACCTGTCACTATTAAGGGCTGGCGAGCATTTTTCATGGATATTACTCTCACAGTCAGGAACATTTTAAAGCTACTTAACCTAAATGTATTGAATTCCACTGTTGTCTTAAAGTTGTGCGAGAGTGTTGTGGTGTCAGCATGAGACTGTCTTGTGCCAGGGTGAATCGCTGTATTGATACTATTTCTGTTTTGTTGTATTTGGATGAACTGACTCGGGAGCAGATGCTGAACAGTTTGAGGAGATGTGGCTGGGACAGCGACGATGTTGTGTTTGTATAGATTTTATTATGGGGGGGGGAGAGGAAAGATTTCCTGTGCCATCAAAAGCAAAACTCTAAACTTGACACTTGAATTAGCACCTATTATTTATTGTCTTCTGAAGAACCCTTGCTGGATGTGTGAAATGAACAAAAACGTCTATTTATTGCTTTAAAACAAAATTTGGATTATGACCGATCATGATGAGCATACGCCCCGATTTTCTCTTTGGAGAGGATGCTGGAGAATTTCACAAGTAGGAAATCTTTCTAAGTTCTGTCACATCGGCCAGTAAAAACCCAATGAAGTGATTTGATGGTGTTTTAGATTTTACTGTTCCTAATGTTGTGGCGTTAGTGATGGAGCTGTAATTCTGTATCTAGAATGTTAACTGTACTTGTGACTGCATGGTCAGAGTTTTAACGTGAAAGGTTAAACAATGGTTGCTGTCCTTCCTGCTACGAACAAGACCCATTTAGATTTTAAGGCATATGTTTTGAACTAACAGCAACATCACGTTTTATTTTATTTTTATTCCACCCAATGTATTATTTCAGTTTGGTACTTGATATTCCCTTTTTTGCCACACGTGATGTCTTTTTATTTTTTTAACGGCTTGAATAACACATTTTACTGCTAAGATGTTACAGCGATTTTAATTTTTTTTTTTTTAAAAGGTTTTATCCTTCTAATGCAAAAAGGTGAATGTAATCTAAATAAGCCATACCACAGTGTGCTTAACATGTCGTCACTCAGTGTCCTTATGTTGCCATATCATGACCGCCTTTTGTATCTCACCATGAGGGGCGTCGTGCTCGCTTCGGCCCAGGCTGTGAGACGAGACTGCGTTGTTGCCAGTGATTTTAATAAAGCACGTTGTGAATGTCTTGACGCTTTTATGTTAAATGTTGATATTGATTTAATCCATTAAATTATTTGAATCTTTTTCATTTTTTTTTTTTTTTTTTGTCATGGGTAACGCAGGCGTTGTGATTGTGGTGAATCTCACAGTGAGATCATCATTAAAGGTCAACACTCCCAACAGACTTGTGTCTGTGTGATTTGCTTTAACGATGACGGACGTGCGAGCACTTGAGGTGTCGTGAATAATAAATGCTCATCTGTGAAAACCACTAATTGCCCTCCTGGAGAAGGCAAGGTAGTGGACTGAAGAAGCAGTAAATTAATCATTGCAACAACACTCTGACAATAACATTGTCAGGGGAGCAGCTGTGTGTAAGTCCTAATGCAGATACACTGAACAAAATTATAAACACTTGTTTTTGCAACCATTTTTTTTCTCGAGCTGAACCCAAAGATCTAAGACATTTTCTACGTCCACAAAAGGCTTATTTCTCTCAAATATTGTTCACAAATCTGTCTAAATCTGTGTTAGTGAGCACTTCTGTTTGCCAAGATAATCCATCCACCTCACAGGTGTGGCATATCAAGATGCTGATTAGACAGCAGGATTATTGCACAGGTGTGCCTTAGGCTGGCCACAATAAAAGGCCACTCTAAAATGTGCACTTTTACAGTATTGAAGGGGGGTCTGGGAGGGGTCCGAAAACCAGTCAGTATCTGGTATCTACCATTTGCAGCTAGGTGAGAAAGTGGAGAGAGAGAGAGGGGGAAGACATGCAGGAAATAGCCACCGGTCGGACCCAAACCTCTCAGCACATGCGCGCCCGCTCCACCCACCGACCCAACCTGGCCATGAGTGACTTCTAGCCATGGTAGTCTAGTTAGGAAAATGGGACATGAACGATTACAGAATTGTGTTTTATGTAGTCATGTCATTGCTCAGACATGACAAATATTTTAGTCAAAACATACCAATGTCATTATTTTGGCCTTTTCCTCAAACACCTAAAGGAACTGAAACCATAAGGAACTGAGCATGTAAATGGACTGTATTTATATACCGCTTTAACAGAGTACAGGAACTATTCACCATTCATACACTGTGGCCGAGGCTGCCATACAAGGTGCCACCTTCTTATCAGATAAACACTCACACACCGATGGCGCAACATCGGGAGCAATTCAGGGTTCAGACATTTTGCCCAAGGACACTTCGACATGGGACTGCAGGGCGAGTGATCGAACCACCGACCTTCCAATTGGCAGGCGACCGCTCTACATCAAGATGATCTATGATCTACACCTGAGCCACAGCTGCTCGTGCACGTGCAGAGGTCACCTCATAAAGATCAAAACAGAAATCCGGACATAAATGAAAAATATTGAGACGTTTAACCCTTGTGTTGACTTCGGGTCACATTGACCCGTTTTCAATTTTTGTTTTATATCAGAAAATATGGGACGTAGAAATAAGCGCTGAAAATGTGTAGAAGAAAAATTTAACAATTTAAAACGTTGGAAAAAGCAAAAACTAACAGAAAAAAAATATGAAAAACTTCTCTTCGACCTTCTAGTGATTTACACTTTACTCTTCTTAAACTTCTAGAGATGTAAATAACAATCCAACTCTACAGTCAACAATGGCCTTTTTAGTTATCAAGATGAATTATGCTTAAAGATGAACGATGGAACTTGAGTCAATTGGATCGCACACTTTACCTGCATCATAAAATACAAAAAAGTAAGAGCAGGTAAATCAGAATTGTTTTATTGAAAATTACATTACAAGAACAATGATGAAGAAAAAGGTTTTTAAGGTTTAAAACTGACATTTCAAAACACAACTCACTTCCCTACCTAGCCCTCTTTAAATGAAACAGATTTTATTTAGTAAATGAGCTTCACAGTGGGTATGAATAGCTGGAATGACAGGCCTGATCCAGAAACATCTAACCTCCCCTTCCTACTCGGAGCTTTTGGAGTTTAGGGCTTCAGTTAGGTATAAAAAAAAAAAAAAAATGTAAGTAATACAATATGGCCCCTCTCAGCATATTCTCCTCTGCTCCCCTGTGTTCAGAAGTACTAAATACTGACCCCTATGAGGGCATGAGGGGGCAACTGAGGATGATGATGATAAAAATTTAGTGATTTGTTTCCGATGCAGGTGACTAAAAATAAAAACGACGTTGCCATGGGGTTTTGAGAGTACACAGATGGAGGCTGGCTGAGCCCGAAGCCCAACGGAAAGTAGACTGGACGTCCAAAAACTGCACTTAGCCAGAACACCCTCTGCATCCACAGTGGGTGCATTCAATGATCCTTCCCTGCAGAGGGGAACAAAAGAGCAGAATTTAGACCAGCAGGAAACACAGGGAATGATGAGGCCATCTTACTGTATGTCAATCCCATTTCTAAATCCTAAATCCTGTTTCTTAAAATATTACAACAACTGGCACTCGCTGAAGTGTTTGACTTATAATCATTTATAACCTGTTCCAATCTTTACAGTTGAGCAAATCTTTTTTTTAATTCTTGAAATGAAGGGAATAATTCACATCCTGTCTATTTAGCCCACTTATTTGGGCCTTTGTTAAAGGTGCTCTAAACGATGTTGGGTGACGTCACTTCTTGTTGAAGATCAAAGTATTTTCGTGGTGCAGGTTGGCGCAGTTTGTTTTTGTTGCCGTTTGTGGAGCCTGGGCTGTCTACAGAGACCCCATTTTTTCTTACAGTGTGTTCAGGGGACAGGCAGCTAGCGGATAGTGAGGAGGTGTTTGCTGTATGTGTCAAAAAAAATGTTGTAGCCTAAAAAACAAGCACCTTTAAGTTTACCCCAAAATGAAAATCTTTGCAATTCATGCCAAATGTAATTTATGTTTCTTTTTTATACTTTGAAAATGTTCAGCCATCCTGTGTATTTGTACTGTCTGCACTCATGTCTGTGCAGACAACAGCAGGAATAAAGTAAGGACAACCCAAGTCTTACAACACATATTTAATACAAGCGCTCACTTGGATTGTTAAAATAGATTACTTTAATACTAATAATGTACACTTTATTAGTGAGAATCACTTAAATGCTGTCAGACTTACAACTTCCAGCTTGCTCTTGGGGACTCTGCAGATGCAGTTGGTTCCAAAGTTGGTGTCTCGGGTTTGGATGCAACGCAGGCAGCACAGGTTTTCATAGCCCTGCTTCTTCCACTTGGCAATGAGGTTCTTGTCTGCATAGCCTTCCTTTATACAGTACTCATACAGCTCTGTCAGGAGACACACAGGAAGACAACACTGGTTTGGCAACTAGTAGACAGCATAAATATAATCGGGTTTCATATTCAGAAAGGAAAACGCTTCTTGCAGAAGGCAAAAGCACTGGACAAACATCTTAGATAAAGTCTTAGGGACTCCGGAAATGTTGAATTCTCATATGGGGAAATCAGGAAGTATGAAATGTATTTGCAGAAAATCTTGGCAAGTCATTAGACTTAAACTTTATGTTGTACAGATAAAATATTATTCAAACAGATACCAAATATGTCATACTGAGTTCTGAGGAAGGATTATATTAAATCCTTAAGTAAACAGAAGTCAACGGGTAGAGGAGAAACGGTCTACCTCTGCTGATGGCTTTCCTTTTGTAGAAGAGGTCGAAGATGTATCGACTCCGCTGATGATGCAGCCTGAAAATTGGCCAAAGGGACTCCACCTTTCGCTTTCCCTCATGAGGCTCTGTTTCAGCTGGGACACAGAGGGGAAAAATAAATAAAATCAGGAAAGTTAGCTTTGGTAAGCAGAAAGTAAAATCATTGGTCCACTCCAATGAGAATACTTTCCCAAAAGGTGCTGGATGGAGTTGAGGTCAGTCAAGTTCTGGGGGAAAAAACGTTTCTGTATTAACCTGGCTTTGTGTTTGGGGGACTAATGGCGCTTTTCCACTACATGGTACCTGCTCGACTCAACTTTACTCGCCTTTTTTGGTTTTCCATTACGAAAAAAAGTACCACCTCAGTCGAGGTACCAAGTGAGCTGAGGCGATACCAAAAGGTGACGTGACAGCGACAGAATGTCATTTGAAACTAAATGTGTCTTCTGGCTGTGGCAACAACAACACACCTTCCACGTTCTGTGTGTGTCGCGTTAGGTCACGGCAGTTTACTACGGCGCCGCTATGACGACCAGCCACGCTGAGGCGGTACTAACATCTGCAATGGAAAACGGACGCACAGTGCGTCGAGTAGGTACCATGTAATGGAAAAGCTTCTTCCCTGGAGTCCTTGTGCTTTTTCAACTCGCAGCTGTCCTTGGATCGTGGTGGCACCTGGATGGATGGCTGGGGGTCAGGGGGTGTGTGTGTGTGTGTGTGTGTGTGTGTCTCTCTCTCTCTCTCTCTCTCTCTGTGTGTGTGTGTCTCTCTCTCTGTGTGTATCTCTCTCTCTCTCTGTGTGTGTGTGTCTCTCTCTCTCTCTCTCTCTCTCTCTGTGTGTCTCTCTCTCTCTGTGTGTCTCTCTCTCTCTCTCTCTCTCTCTGTGTGTGTGTCTCTCTCTGTCTGTCTCTCTCTCTGATAAATTATGCTACGATTTGACGCTATAAATAAAATGTAATTGAACTCCAACCACTTCACCAGTAGCTATTCTTTTCATTAGTTGATTAATACAAGTTTCCTACACTCGTGTTAACAACTTGTGTATCCATTTCCAAAATGTCAACAGAACCTCGTTCGCCAGCACTACTTAAGGATGAACCAGTTGTAAATAAAACTAGATGGGGATCTTTCAGCATTGAAAGAAAACGCGAAGGGAGTGGTGGAATTATTTCACCACCAAAAACTGCGTGCTGTGTGTTTGCAGCCCGACGGCCGAGAGTTGTGAGTGGCATCGGGAAAATCATCTTCTAGCGGCTTACCTTCTCTCATTTTCTGATCCAGCTCGTCCAAAGTGGGCTCAATGAGCTCCCAGCCGTCCGGAGGTGGCTTCCGACTCCTCTTTACTTTGGGCATTTTTCTCTGTTTTGTTCAAATATAGGACAAAAGCTCTCCGGTGTTTTCGTATTGATTTTGCGAACCCGTCTCAGGCGCTACAATTTGACATCACCCGGGGTCCATTTCCCCATCTCTCTCCGATGACGTCACCGCTCACCGCAATAAACATACTCATTAAAAAAACATACACATTTTTCGGCGTTTAATAACTTGTTAAATATTCTCTTGGACTAACACACTATTTACGTTAATGTAAACATTAATTTAGGTCAGTTTACAGATGTTTTCTCAGGTTAGACAAAAGTAAATGTATTTCTGTCACTCCTGGCATATTGCATCACTTAAGCACACTAGCATATTGCCTTAAAATAAACATCAAGATTTAGCTTATTGTATTTCACAAGTCACGTTAGATAACGGCGCATTATGTGGACATATGTACATTATTTAGTTTATAGCGGCAAATACGTTTACTAAATGCTTTAAAAATCGATGTATTGAAGATTTGTTAAAAGGCAAATACTTGAACTACTCAAAGTATTTCGATACTGTGAATTCAACCAGCTGTCAGTTCGTACTGCTGTTTTGACACTTGTGTTTTCTGTGAATATTTAGTTGTTAGGAAGTTTGTAATAAAGGATTCGTTTGCCAAAATGCCAAAAGGAGGTAAGAATAATCTTAAAACCTGCTACATTGTGTTGACATGAGTTTTGTACATCTGTTAACTTGCTGTAAGCCACCAACAACAACAGGCAGCGACCCAGGCGACCTGCGTCTCTAACTTACATATCTGTTCTTTGGATGGTGTTCAAACATTAAACAAGCACTGACAGCATGTTTATACACCGCTCTGCTTCTGTTGACGCCGGCATGGTCGCTGTTCTTCACACTGTGCAAATGCAAATCTGTGTGTTATGTCTTTTTTTCATCATGGTTATTGTTGCAGGTAGGAAAGGTGGCCACAAGGGTCGCGTGCGGACGTACACCAGTCCCGAGGAGATAGACGCCCAGATGAAGGCAGAGAAAGAGAGGAAAAAGGTTGGTCGAGTGTGCATCCAAAGACTGTTGAATCATGTCCCACACATAGACAAAGTGCGGCTTTTTAAGTATTGGTCAAGCTCTAACAATGCTGGATCCTACACTTCCCAAAATGCAACTCCATAGCGTCTTTCCAGTGGAAAGAGTATGCAACTGAGTGAACTGATCTTGATGTTTAACATTGCTAGAGTGCCTCTCTTTAAAGACTCTCATTAGAACTCCACCAGCCAGAAGAGAGAAACTGAAAGCAGCTGCAGTGGTGTTTGGATGGAGTAAAAACCTGTGTTGTGTATGTATTCCCTGCATGTGTTTGACCTGATGCATTGGTTTGATGGCATTCTCCTGTGTGTGGTCTCCTCATGTATGTGTTATAGCAAGAGCAGGAAGCAGAAGAGGTGGGCGGTGCAGCTCAGAATGACACAGCGGAGGAGAAGCTACCTGCATCAGGATCAGAAGACAGCGATGATGAAAACTCAGATGTACCGCCGCACTGTTTCTGTCATTCCCTTGCTCTGTTACCAAACACACATTAATAATGTATAATAATTTATTATTAACTTATGTGCACCTATGAAGCACCTTGTAACTTCTTATGGACGTGATCATGTGGTCATTTCATGGTTTGCTATATTCAAAGCATTCACTTCATCTTGTATGAGCTGTTGTGTGGTGTGTTCGCAGAGGAGGAGAGCGGGTGTAGAGGGCCTAATAGAAATCGAGAACCCCAACAGAGTGGCTCAGAAGTCCAAGAAGGTGACACAAATCGAGCTGGACGAGCCCAAGCAGTTGTCAAGGAGAGAGAGGTGTGTGTTTGGTGTCGCATGCCGTGACATTTGGAGTAGAATGGAGCAGTATAAAGCACTGATGCTCAGCTTCAGCTACTGTCTTGTGTATTATGTGCTAGAAATGTAAAAAAAAATAATTTAAAAATCATATTGCTAACATATTTTGAAAGTGGTGTGATTGTGCTACACGAGAGAATGTAGCACAGTGTCCTACCCCATGGAAAGCCCTGCATGTAACAGTTAGGGCATTAACACTAAAAAACTGATGAGTTGTTTTTGTTTTATGACTATTAATTCCCGGTTCCCCACGTTTGATAATTACTTTCCTTATGTCACTTTCCCTGCCCTCGATATACACACACACACACACACACACACACACTGGCACAGAGAGGAGATTGAGAAGCAGAAAGCAAAGGAGCGCTACATGAAGATGCACTTGGCAGGGAAGACAGACCAGGCCAAAGCTGACCTTGCTCGCCTCGCCATTATCAAGAAACAGAGAGAAGATGCGGCAAGAAAGAAAGAAGAAGAGAAAAAAGGTAATCAAAACATTTCATAAGGAAATTATTATAAAGAGTGCCCTAAGCGAGAAAAACACGACACAACTTATTACCTGATATGGCCATGACAGCTTATTGTCATTATCTTGAAGAAACGGCACTATTCTTCACAAAATGAAGCAGGTAGCTGTTGACACGTTATCTTGTTTGTGTGTGTGTGTGTGTGTGTGTGTGTGTGTGTGTGTGTGTGTGTGTGTGTGTGTGTGTGTGTGTGTGTGTGTGTGTGTGTGGGGTTCGGCATTCTCTTGTCTCCAAAATGAGGCTCAGAGCAGCTGGAGGAGTCAAAATGATATCACACTATTAATTTGAGCAGCTATTTTATATTTAGTCTTAGTGTTTCGACCAACATACTTAATAGTTTAAGTTACATATGAGTCTTTTTTATCTGTCATAGTTTCAGTCTAGTTTGAGAATGAAGCATTAGTTTTGCACCTGACTGTTTGCTAAACCCTCCCCTGAACTGTGACTGTCCAGTTATAGTTGTGCAAAGTAGAGCAGCTTATCTTTGTATAGTTTTGTTAGTGGCTCTGTACCTCTCTATTGGATTTGGGGACTTTTACACCCATGAAGGCCCAGCCAAACATGCTATCCAAGGAAGTATCACAGCTCGTTGGTCAAAAGCATCGGTTAGTCCTCATCATAAAAGCCTTTCAGGAATTTCCCCAGTGTGGGATTAATAAAGTCTATCTTATCTTATCTTTCCTCTAGTATGTTGAAAGGGGAAAAAATACTCTTTGAAAGTACTGTGCTTGTCCAAGTAAGCCTAGCAGCGAAACAAGCTTACACTATGTTAGAACGAAATAACGGTCTAATCTTATATTCTTTCTTGTCATACTTATCAAACACCAGGACTACCTAGCTCTAGACTACAATACAAGAAAAGGGCTGTGACTTAACTTGACAGGCATAGCAACAGTAACTGAGGGGGGCGAGGCTTAGCGATAGGGCTGGGTATTGTTAAAAAAATGTTTAATACAGATACCGTGACTTTAATACCGGTTCCTGATCCCCCAACTTCTTTACACCTATGTGATGCACACTATAGTCAAGCCTCTTGAAATACAACACACACACTTGAGCTCGTCTCTGTGCGTAACGGAGAGTTTCTCCTGCATGTCTCTAAGACGTGTAGACAGCCAATCATTTCATCCATCATTAGATCTTGGTAGAAACATGCTGAATACTTATTGGCTCACCTTAGGTATTGACATTTGGTATGGAATGACATGCATTTTTCGATACCGAATACTTTTAGAGGCAATTTGGTCGGTGCCTAAAAGTACTGAAGTCGTGTACCCAGCCCTAGTTGGAGAGTGTGACCAGTAAAGTGTAATATGGTTTGCCTTTCTACACGGAGAGCTCGAACAGCAGCCACAGTCTATACTTCTACTGCATCCCTGTCCATGCAGTGTGTCCAGCTGATTGTGTCTTTTATTTTCTGCTTACAGCAAAAGATGCAGCGGCAGCAGCGGCGAGAGGAATAAACTCCCTCTCCATGAAATGATGCAGTTTATTTATCAAAGGCGTTTTTACATGTTCATGGACTGGCGCAATATATATTTGACTATTTTTAAAGGAAGGATGTTGACATTACTGTTACATGCGACCATTTGGAAAATGGTTGCGGAGACACCGGTGGAGAGGGGTTGTGTATATTTTGGCATGGAATAATGACCTCGTTGATCCCTCCCGGAAGTTAAGCTACAATTGAGAATACAGCAGTGTTCACATAGACTTGGAATGAACCCCTTCTAACCTATAATCTTGTACATGGTATTAATAATGGTATTGTACAATTCTGACTTTGCTAACTGAGCTTTGCCACTATGTTTTGGGGGGATCTTACATTGTATATAACTGATTCATGAAAATATTTCAGATTAATATAATGGAACCAGTAAAAAGTGCACATTTCTTTATTTGGTTTATTTCCCTGTGAGGAAACTTTCACGACTGGTTTGGAGCAGGCTTTACCATCCTTGGGTGCAAGAGTTCACGTTGGATCCACTCGTGTGAAAATGAGTTGAGTCAATAGAGCAAATGTTTATTTGGGAACATTAGAAGTAGAATCTGGCATGGTGGTGAAGGCTTTGCAGCAGCATTTAGAAGGATGCAATGTATACAAAATATAACTGAACAGTTAAATGAATAAATAAAATATACATATATAATAAACCCCTTGTGGGTTAATGTGGCTCAGTAGTAGATATGATGAAGAAAAACAAAATAATTTAGGACAGCTGGAGTTAAAGGTAGGTGGGCCGGTATGTATAAAGTCCCAGAGTAAAGTTTCAGTCTTAAGTGAATCAAAATTTTAAGAATTATACAATGTTGCTCTTTATTCGTTGAATGATATAGAAGGTGTCCCAGCCACACTCCGGATTCAACGTGAAAACGTTCATGACTTCATTGATTCAACATAAATACATCCAAATGTTCATGACTTCATTGATTCAACATAAATACATCCAAATGTTCACGGTCGTCTGATTTTATCACAATGTAACATCTATATCAATTATGATGTGCAATATGTATCACATCGGTTCAGCTGTGAAATGCAAGAATTCAGGTGAGTTTGAACTAGAATAAATAATAAAACACAGTCAAATGACAAATAAAAAAAAGTCTTAATATATAAACTTGCCAGGATATATATCATTAGTTTTACATACACAAATGTAATAGGACCTTCAGAGATTGTTCTTTTTAACTTTTTAAAAGATGTTTATGAATACTATTAATATATTGTCAGCATAACTCTAAGAGAATTATATTTCCACTTGCAGATTTCAATGTATTGAGGCATGCAAGCACTGGCTACAATGGAAAATGAGTAGGCCTAGTCTATGAATTTGTCTAATAAGCCATATAATGAATATTTATAAAAGATCGTTTTTTTTACACCAAATTCTGTAACCCATCAGATTATGTGACCTGATCAAGAATTCCATCTTTATTACAACTGCAAATAGCTTCTTTTTCGTTTGTTATATAAAACATATGCAAACACAAACAAACTTCACGGGACATATGACAGACCAACAATCCTTCCCTACAAAGAGGTATCATGGTACATGGTATCATACTTTATTATATACTCTATCACATAACTGTACAAACGATGTTCGCTGTGATTACAGTGTACAGAAATACACACTATACAGTAGGATAATGAAAAAAGAGAAAGTGTCCACTCTGCGAGCAGAGGGTGGCGGTAATGCACCTGATATGCTGGATAAAAATAAAAAAAAGAAGAAGATCAAGAGCGCGGATTGGTCAAAAGTTTGGCGGAATTTAATCCTCTGTAGCGTCCACTTGATACGTCCATGCTGCAGAGCAGCGGAGCTTTTTTAGCCCCGTGGTCTGGTTTCAGTCCGGTTTAACCATTGACAGCAGCGTGTCTCCACTCAACTGGTGAGTTAGCTAAATAGTTAATATTTCGTAGTCACAATGAAATGTAAACACAATGGACATGTTTTGCGTTGGCAGGTAGAACTAACTTAAAGAAAACTTTTTTTGCATTTTAAACGTGTTATTTGGGACTATTTGTTAATATGTTTGCTCTCCCGGGGTTTTGTAATGGCAGCACTGAGCTGACATGTAACCATAACGTTAGCAGTTTGTCATCTAGCAACTTTAACTTTATGCTAATGTTAGGTGCTTCTTGTCAAAAGTAGTTAGTTGTTCTATTGTTAACTGTTTTCCGGTGGATATTTTAACCCTAGAGATGCATTTTCACAGCTCACCTGACCTATAAATGTTTAGCAAACGTTTCCACTTTACAATTGGTGTATTCCCTCATTTCTGTAAGTCTCCATAGCATTCCATTCTGTCGACCATAGCAGAAAATAACTAACTAATATGCGCTCAGCTAGTTGTTGAGCAGAATTTATTTATTTTAGTCCCCGAAGCGGGAATTGTTTTTACAGCAAGGCATATAATACATTACAACATCAGACAAACAGTAAAGAAGGGGTGGGAGGAGGTGTCAAATGGGTTGGAAGTCCAAGAAGTCCAACAATATTGATTAATGTTAGTGTCCCATTTTCACAAAGTAACGTTACAAGTCAAGTCATCTTCAGTTATATTGCTAGCACATTTAAAAGAACATGCAGAAGTTGACCCAAAGTGCTTTCTAGTCGATGCAGATGGGTTAAGATCTGCCTCAATACAAGTAAACAACATTAAGGAAATAGAAGGTGCATAACAAGCAATAATACAAAATATAATACAAAACAACTAACCTGATAAAACCAAAGTCAAGTCAAGTAAAGAAATAGGAAGTTAGGACAGAAGGAATAAAATCAATAGATTAAAAAGCAGTTAGATGGCATTAGAAACAAGTCAAGAGGGGACGTGACAGAAGCCATGGGGCAGCTTCAGACTGAACTAAAAGCAAGTGGAAACAAGGTAACGTTAGGTCTTTAAATTTGATTTAACATCTGCAGTGGTGGAACATGACTTAATGAGGGACCAGCGTCTGTTCCAGATCCTAGGAGCAGCAACAGACAAAAAAAAACGTCATCACTTTTGGTGGTGAGGCATGAGTGAACATCAATACATGTATACTGCATCAATAACATCCCAAAACATAAAAATAAAGCCGATGCAGACATGTTGAATACATAATTAGGACTGCAACTAATGATTATTTTCATTATTGATTAATCTGTTGATTATTTTCTATAAAATCTGTTTCTTAAAGCCCAAGATGATGTCCTCAAATGTCTTGTTTTGTCCACAACTCAAAGATATTCAGTTTGCTGTCACAGAGGAGTCAGTAAACTATAAAGTATTCATATTTGAGAAGCTGGAATCAGAGAATTCTACTTTCTTTTTTTTTTCCCCTTAAAAGAATGACAAACTGACTGAAATATTTGCTGATTAATTTAATATTTGACACCTAATCAATTCATCGTTGCAGCGCTATATATGATCAACACCTCATATACTACAATCAACACAAACCACATCCTATGATCAACTAAACTACATACTTGGTCTAATGAGTTAGGACTACCTCCTCCTCCCTGGCCCTGTGTTCAGAAGTGAAATGGCTGTGGGGATAAAGTAGGGCTGCTCGATTATGGAAAAAATCATAATCATATGATACATATAACATACATATTATTTATACATATAAATATAAGGTCAAAAACCATTGGTGTGTCCTCTCCCTGTTACATGAATGTACAGTAGCCTCAACTATATAGTTACTGGTTCAGTGAACTAAGACTATAATAAGGGAGGATTGTACAATTAGGATATGGTGTTAACATTTTTTACTGGACAACACACATTGTGTGCTAAGAATGCCAATTTATTGAATCCTTTAATGTTAAAGAATACAAAAAAAAAAATGTATCAACAAAAAAAATGTAAGGTGCATTGGTCCACTTTAGAAACACACATGTGCAGCACTTCACAGTGTATATATATTGCCCTTAGTAACTGACTTCATTTGACAACACATTTGGCAACTGTATCAGCCTTTTCTAAGTATCTCAACAACTGCAGTAATATATTCATCAACATTCTAACAACAATATGAACAGCAGTCTTCATACAGCAATATAACAATGACAATGTCACATGAATAATTATTAAAATATTGGCAGGATTAATACATCCTGGCTGTCAGTAAGGGTGGGGGGGAAAATTCGATACAGCATAGTATCGTGATATTTTTTGTGGCAATACTGTATCGATACACAGACGCCAAGTATCGATCTATTATTATATATGTGTTGGTCAGTTTGTCTGCTTGACAATCCCATTTTGCAGCAATAAAATTTGAAGTGAGATGAACAAACTGAGAAATGTATCTTTTTAGATAAAACTGATGTTGACAAAGTTTCCTTTAGGGGACATCATTTGAAATTGGGGAAACATTTGAAGTTGGAAAAAAGGTAATAAATTGCAATATATCCCAGAATATTGCTATATGTTTAAAATCTCAATAATATTGTGTCGTGACATCAATTTCGTGATGATATCGTATCGTGGGGCCTCTGGTGATTCCCACCCCTAGCTGTTAGCCTGGTCCAGACCAGGCTAGCTGTACAGAATAAATCTCCATGGTAACTTAGGTGCCTCTGCTTTTGTGAAACCGAGTTGAGGCTAAATTGAGCCAGGATAACTGGGGAATCCCGGCTTAATCCCTTATCTTGGTTTTGTGAAATAGCCCTCTGATAATGATTTGATAACTGTAAACTTCATAGAGTACTGATTGTGTATCTGAGTTACCTAATAACCTGTGTTGGCAGTTCATTTGTTTGTCTTTTTGTGTAATGGTTCAAGGTTTAACTGGTGAGGCCATAGCACTGCTGCACATGTCCTCTTTTATCTGAGGCCTAGGACTGTCGTCATGGATCTGTGTGTCAGCTGCACTCACTGTATAATCGTTTTACTAAAAAAAAGATTTTTTTCTCACTTGGACAATGTTTCTACGTCGTTTCAGATTTCCACTTTGCGTGACCAGAGAAACCGAGAAAGCATGTCTTTAACAAATGGCCACGCTGTGAGCAAAGAAACGTGGGTTTCTCACAACAAGATGATGCTGGAGCCTCTGTCCGTCAATGATTCTGAGGTTTGTGTTTGGTAGATTTTAAGAATAAAAGGTCACGTCCATGTTCTGGAGACTGGAGCTTAAAGGACATTTTGTTATTTTTGGTTATACTTTGCATGGGGTTGGTGTAAACATTGCCGTTTTCCAGAGCTGCAACTAACAATTATTTTCATTATGGTTCGGTCCAATAATTATTGCATATATGCATTTCTTTCACTTAAGAACTTGTGTGACCAATTGTTATTGTCAACTGAACAATACAGTATTGGGTGTTTTTTAGGTGTTCTCCATCATAAAAAAAGAGAAGCACAGGCAGACGTACGGTCTGGAGCTGATAGCGTCCGAGAACTTTGCCAGCAGAGCCGTTCTTGAGGCTCTGGGGTCCTGCATGAACAACAAATACTCTGAGGGATATCCCGGCCAGAGGTACAGGAATTTATCAAATTACTTGTGAAATCCGAATGTTTGATTACGTCCTATAAGTGGTGCGTTCTGCTTTCTCCTACCGGTTTAATAACAAATAAGTATAGCAGTAATAATCAGTATGATCCATGTGGTGTTCAGGTACTATGGTGGTACGGAGCATGTTGATGAGCTGGAGAGACTCTGCCAGAAGAGGGCGCTGGAGGCCTATGGTCTGGACTCAGAGAAATGGGGTGTCAACGCGCAGCCATACTCAGGTATCAAGTAGTGTTTAAACGTATACAATTCTGTGGATGTTTGGTGTAGAGCCTGATTGATGTGATCAGTGTTTAGACTTTCAAACTCTCCCTTTTTCCATATGTCATACTTTTGTTTATGCTTCCCTGTCAGGTTCACCCGCCAACTTTGCCGTCTACACGGCCGTCGTGGAGCCCCATGGCAGGATCATGGGGCTGGACCTTCCTGATGGAGGTCACCTGACACACGGCTTCATGACTGAGAAGAAGAAAATCTCAGCAACGTCCATCTTCTTTGAGTCCATGCCGTATAAGGTACAAAACAATCACATGTACAACACACACTAATCAAGGAAGTCCTAAAGAGTTGGGTACAAATGCCTGATGTGAACAATAACTGTACACAATGCAATATAGCATATACTGTAATAATTGTCAAGTAAATGAGAATTGATAAACAATGCTCTTATTGTGGATGAAGTATTAATATCATAGATTGGCAATATGTACAGTTAAAACTAGAATATTGAAGTATTAAAGGGACAGTTCACCCCAAAATCACGGGTCCTTTTTAATGACTTTAATTTATCTATAGCTTAGTTTCCATCCAATTGTCAATCGAATTATGTGAAGTTTGGTAAAAATATTCAAGTGAATAAAGCTGGTGAAAGTGTGTTTCAACAGCTTTAAAGCGAATAAAAACCTGTGCGTAATGATGTCTTGATTTTATTGATTTCAGACATTTTATGGTATTTCTATTCATTTTCGCACTGAATCGCACAACATTCAAGCTGACATTTGCGAACAAAGTTTTGCCAGACAAAATGGATCACGCCATCAACCTACAAATGATTCATATTGCAGAAGTTGTAATAGTGCTCATGTGCCAGCTGATAGCAACATATCGCGCTATAATAAGAAAACAACGACGCTATCAACACATTGCTATGATGACGCAGATGCACGTAAATGCCCGACGACAACGGAGGCGGCCTGTGGTGTGGGAACGAGAGCACTCCAAACTGTTCTGGAAGATCGTGGTTTAGAGACGCTTCACGGAAACCCTTTGGTTGAAGCATTTTCAGATTTGACCTGGCCCGTCCCTTGACCCAGATAAGCTATGGCCCTCCGGTTCCAATCAAGAAGCGTATTACAATAGGCTCTACAAACTGGCTACATGCGAGTACAGAGTGGTAGGCAAAATGTTTGGGGTCAGCAAGACCGCGGCGTGTGGAATGCCATATGAACGAGGATGATGCGAAGGTGTGTATATAGGCTACCTACCTGGAGTGGATGAGGTGCATGAGATCTCGCTGTGTAACTCCAGAGGGCACCTTGTGCCACAGTTGTATGGCGCTATAGACAGGACTCACGTTCCGCGATTAGACCCCCTGCTGAAGGCTGCAGGGATTTTGTCAATAGAAAGGGCTGGCCATCAATCGTTCTACAGGCTGTAGTAGACGTTCGTTGCATCTTATTTTATTTTGTTTGTGTTTCCATAAGCCATTTTTCATTCCATATCACTTAATTCGCATAAAAACGTGTGGATGGAAACGTAGCTTGTGATGAGTGTTAAGAGTATGAATTCAACCAGAAGATTCTAGCTTAAAAAGTGTCCTTCTGTAACACATTTTATGTTTTAGAGTCCTGGACCAAGTTAAACAAGATTAGTCCTCATTAGTGCAAGTATGTGCACATGGCCTTGGCCTGCGGCTCCTCGTGAGAGCTGGAAATGATAACAAAAGGCTATTTTGACGGAATCTGGGAGTAAAAACAAACAAAACAATGGAAACAAAAAAATCTAATTTGTACAAACTTGAAACCAAAAACCTTGTAGTTATCCAATTCATGTCTCATATAGGCAACTTTACCTCATCATTTCATCAGGATGTGTATCAATACTGCTTTCCATGGCGTCCTGGGTACATCTTGCTGTTTTGGTCTATTTGTTATGACATGGTCTTCTGTTTTTAGGTGAATCCAGAGACTGGCTACATTGACTATGACAGACTGCAAGAAAACGCCCAGCTGTTCCACCCAAGACTCATCATTGCAGGTACTTGTTTACTTTCATACATTTAACCAAATCAATGAAATGAGGAGGGGTGTATAGTCAAAGAACCTGAAAACGATCACATTCGCCTCCTTCGCCCTTTTCCTTCTCCAGGAACAAGCTGCTATTCCCGCAACCTTGACTACGGCCGCCTGAAGCAGATCGCTAATGAGAATGGTGCGTATCTGATGGGAGACATGGCTCACATCAGTGGATTGGTGGCTGCTGGAGTGGTGCCCTCACCCTTTGAGCACTGTGACATTGTTTCCACGACAACGCACAAGACTCTGCGCGGCTGTCGCGCTGGACTCATCTTCTACAGGAAAGGTAGAAATTGAATATGATGCTTCTGCCAAAACAAACCACTGGTTTGTTTCTTTTTTGTTTGTTTTTTTATTAAATTGAAACTGTGATTTCTCAAGCCTTCCATTTTTCTTTCCTCTGTGTTTCCATTTCCCTCTTCCAGGCGTGCGGAGTGTGGATGCCAAAGGGAAGGAGACACTGTACAACTTAGAGTCTTTGATCAATCAGGCTGTATTTCCTGGGCTGCAGGGAGGACCACACAACCATGCTATTGCAGGTACACCCCATCGTTTTCCCTCTTTGACTTAGTCCTCTCAGTTTCATCTCGATCGTCGGTCAAGTGTGTTAGCTTCTCTCTCATTTAGGTCACGTTTTTCACTGGCTGTTCTCAGGTGTTGCTGTAGCTCTCAAACAAGCCATGACACCGGAGTTCAAGGCATACCAGATGCAGGTTCTTGCTAACTGCAAAGCTCTATCCAGTGGCCTTATTGACCACGGCTACAAGATTGTCACTGGTGAGTGCCACTCAAACAAATGGAATTGAAACAACACATCTTCAGTATCGGTTACCATTGTACAGAAGCAAACTGCATTTATCACACATAAAATGATAACAGAATACACTTGCCTTAGCAATGATAATTAAGACAATTTTCATAATTTTTCCCTAATCCTATAAAAAGGGGGCTGTAATAGCAGCAGGTTTCTGATAGCAGTTCCTAGCTTCATAGTCTTTGAAATTCTAATCATTTTCTCTTCCTGTGTAGGCGGCTCTGACAACCATCTGATCCTGCTGGACCTGCGCAGCAAAAGGACTGATGGAGGACGAGCTGAGAAGGTTTTGGAAGCCTGTGCCATTGCTTGTAATAAGAACACCTGTCCAGGTAGAGTGTATGTGTGTTTTAGCACCAATATGATATTATACATGGTAGCTTTGTTTTGTTAGTGTGATTAAGTTTGTGGCAAAGTAATCCTCAATGTAGCATTAGATGTAGCCATTGTTAGGGATGATTGTACAGTCAATGCCCTTTTTCCCTACAGAGTGCCACTCTTAATGTTTCCACATGTGTTTGTTTAGGAGATAAGAGTGCTCTGCGCCCCAGTGGACTGAGGTTTGGCTCTCCAGCTCTGACCTCCAGAGGCTTGGTGGAGGATGACTTCAAGAAGGTGGCGGAGTTCATTCACAGAGGTAATCTTTTAAAGTCCCTTTATATAAAAAAGATGCTTACATTGCCAACATATTCTCTGAGAAATGTGTTTAAATTAAAGTGACTTGACCACTGAAGGGGTGCCAAGGTCTTAGGTTATTGTTGCTTTAAGTCATACTCTGCCCTAAAGTCTAACCTTTGAGTATTTAAAACTATATATAAAGGGTTGATTTTAAAAAGTGTGTGTGTATATATATATATATATATATATATATATTAAAAAAAAAAAAAAAACATTGTACTCATCACTGCCATTGCAGAGATTGTAGACAAAAACACTTGGATCCAGCTTTTAAAATCTTTTATAGGTCTAATCAGGCTAATGCAATATATGAACGTCAGACAGCTTTCAAACTGAATGTAAAACCATAAGGGGAGAAGTCAACTACAACTTTGGTGAAAAGAAAAAACATCCAGTCACCAAGGTTAAATTTCTGTGGTGCCTACTGCTAATGGTGGGCAGAAGCTAACTAATCCACTTATAGAAACTTCTTATACATTCAGCAATGAAGCTATGTGACTTTCCTACAGTTCTGCTTCACGTCTCTGATTAGCTTCTTCCCCTTAGGTTCAGGAAATTGAGGTGTATGAGCGTCGTAGTATTTGGAGCCATCCACCGAAACAAAACATGATTTCACAGAAATGAAATTGCAATCTGAATATCCTCCCTGCTCTCCTTCTTCCTGCAGGTATTGAACTGACCTTGGAGGTGCAGGGAAGCTTGGATCCCAAGGCCAATCTAAAGGAGTTCATTCAGGCACTGGCCCAGGGAGAGAAGTTCCAGCAGCGGGTAGCAGAAATCAGGGCAGAGGTGGAGGGTTTCGCAGGCCAGTTCCCCATGCCTGGCCTATCTGAGCTGTAGAGGGCGGCAGTTCAGACACTGACAGATGCTGGACTGATGATTACAACAAACATTATAATGCCACATCTTTGTGTGTGTGTGTGGGTGTGTACTTGTTTTGAGTGTACACACCTGTTTAATCTGTCACTATACAAATCAAGACACTTCCTCATAACTTCACAGCAGTTCAGTTTCAGCTTGGAACAGACTGGTGTTAATGGAAAGATAGATTTGCAGACTTTATTGTCATCCAATTATCCAGTGTTGCTACAATGCCTTTGTTGTTTTGAGATAGGGTTTTGTTTTCTGCTGTGGCTTTGGATCTCTGTTATGACCACATTTAAGCTTTAATTTAGTCCGAAATCACCATTTCTTTTGTATTAAATGTACAATTCCAAAGTTTTGTTACAGACAGTACTGCAGATTTAAACATGAAGTGTGACTGTGACTTTCATACATAAGCATCCTGTATAGAGAAATAATACAATTGAATTAAACAGCTACTGTGTATGATCTTTCAATTGAATAGCAAAGTGGTGCAGACTTTTTAAACCAAAACCTTCAAAATGTACGTTCCTTCCTGGAGATGAATAGGGTTCATCATGAGGAACACCATTGTAGTGGATCATGGTTTAAAAACACTGCTTCACGGCTGTCGAGACTGTTTTTAGATGCAGCATGTGCTTTGAGCTACATCCTCATCCTCATCATCATCCACCTTTATGTAGTTCTAGGAAGCACCGTTGAGTGCAAGCCCTCCTTTTCAATGTAGCCGAGATTACAGAAAATAAAAACGATGATGCTATTTAAAAAAAAAAGTTTACCTTTTTATTTTACAATGTTAATTTCTCCCCAAATTAATATTGGTGAATTAATTCAAATCAGCAGAAAGGCCACCATGATGTGTAGTAAGCTGGTAGTGAGTTTGCCAAAGAACTCGATGATCGTTTACTCTAGTCTTAATTCGTCAGGTCAGAGGTCAGTCCGCGGCTGCGCGCCTTCCATCCATCCACTGAGAACAAGGAGCAGTTCGTGACAAACAAGTCATAGACAGAATAATGTTTGGCTGTTTTCTTTAAAACGGTCCCATTAAGACACAAAGAACATCAGCTATTGTGGTTTCTCATCAGGGACTTCGCCGATAGATGTTAGCTTATCGGTTAGCCTAGCTAGCCACTTTAGCTGGCTGTCGCCGAAAGTACCAACGTTAGTTGGCTACCTGGCGAGCTCAACCTTAAACCAGCTAATCTAAACTGATATTTCTTTGACTGGAGCACTTCAAACTAACGCAGACATGCAGGATATGCTGGCTACCGTGGACCACCTCAAGTTTGACCTGGAACTGGCTGTGCAGCAGCAGCTAGGAGCACAGCCTCTGCCCTTCCCCGGCATGGACAGTAAGTGCTTGTATGCTAGCTAGCTAGCTAGCTAGCTGGTACCTAGCCGCTGTAGGTAAACAGTAATCAGAGTTAACGGTCAAACTGATGGTACCTAACGGCAGGTTGACACTTAACACCTGGCCGGTGGTGACTGTTCACGTTGACTTCGTGTTTCCTCAACCCAATGTCTTTATTATTAAATTTGTAATAATGTGTGTCCCTGCAGAGTCCGGGTCTGCTGTGTGTGAGTTCTTCATGAGAGCAGCTTGTCAGAAAGGTAAAAACACAACGCGACAACAACCCAGCACTACAGTATTTCACTCCCACAAAGGCTGGGGACTCGCAAGAGATGGAAAGGTCAAAACTAAAGCTGCAGAGGCAGAGTTATCCTGACTTTTAGTCTCTAGTACGAGTCGAGCTTCAAAAACACTGGGTCCTACATTCCCATAACGCAGTCATTAACGTTAGCCTCTCATCTTTAAATTGCACCCTGTTAGCTCATTTTTCCAAGCAAGGATAACTTCTCATGTTGAAACATAATATTGCATCCACGGCTCACAAATACAATAAATAAATGAAAGCCTACAGTAGGGCTGGCTGGTGGTTTGACATGGTCCTTAACTGGTTATTTTACTGACTCAGTGGTTAATATGATCATATTTGTTTTGTTAGTTATTAGGTTAAATGATTGCAAATCTAAATGATAGGTCTTTAATTTATTTTTTAAAAATACCAAGGGAATTTGCTGCTCTAAGATTCAAGGGGAGGGCATTCCACACGTTAGGGTCATCAAAACAGAAAGCAGGATCACCAACTTTGCATCAATCCTGCTCATCATTTTAACATTCCTCCCTCTATTGTTTAAAACTGACCCACGAGTGGCCGGGTTGGCTCAGTGGGTAGAGCAGGCGCACATATACTGAGAAGCTTATGCCTCGATTCAAAGGTCCAGGGTTCGAGTCCGACCTGTGACGATTTCCTGCATGTTTTCCCCTTTCTCACCTAACTGTCCTATCCATTAAAAGCGGGAAAAGCCCCAAAAAATCATTTAAAAAACCCATGAACAAAAACCTGGGGCATGAATTAGGGAAGTTGTGCCATCATCTGTGTTACATCTTTCTTTGTTTGCACTCCCAGGTGGGATGTGTCCGTTCCGTCACATCAGCGGAGAGAAGACGGTGGTGTGTAAGCACTGGCTCAGAGGACTTTGTAAGAAGGGAGACCAGTGCGAGTTTCTCCATGAATACGACATGACAAAGATGCCTGAATGCTACTTCTACTCCAAGTTTGGTTCGTTGACTTGATGTTTCATAAAATGACACAGATGAGCTCGATGACTGACTGTTGATCAGCGCCCGGTTGTCAAAATGCCTAGAGTGTTTTTGTCCCCGTTTTTAAAATTGTGTGTTGACTCTCGCAGGTGAGTGCAGCAACAAGGAATGTCCGTTCCTGCACATTGATCCAGAGTCAAAGATCAAAGATTGTCCCTGGTACGACCGAGGCTTCTGCAAACACGGTACGTCCTGCTCGCATAAACATTCCAGCGGTACTGATATTAACACCCCCTAAACATACTGTTTACATTAATACACATAGTGTTCCCCTGCTGGTTTGAATTTCTTTGACAGAAAAACTGCCTCTTTACTTTCTGTTGATCTTCACCCACCTTCCTGTCTTAGGTCCTGACTGCAGACACAGACATACAAGGAGGGTGATCTGTGTGAATTACCTGGTGGGCTTCTGTCCAGAGGGAAAATCCTGTAAATTTATGCAGTATGTTATCCTTTTTATTTGATTCTTACATAATAGAAATCCTTTTTTTCTTTTTTTTTTATGTTGCATGTAAAACAAAAGACACCACTTATGACTTGTTTTAGCATTTGGTAGTTTGGGATAGTTCTCTCTGTCTTTATTTTTGGATGATTATGTCATCTAGTAAAATATTCTTTAGACAAAAGATAAAAATAATCCGAGACTTCACCTTGCAGTTATGTAGATTTAACGGTAGATGTTCTTCTACAGCCCTCGTTTTGAGTTGCCTATGGGAGCTTCTGAACAGCCTCCTCTACCACAGCAAATTCAGAACCAGACAAAGGTAAGAGGACACTTCCACAAACACCCAAATACACCGCTCCGTGTTTTTCACCTGCTACTTTGTAGCTGAACAGCACAACAAAAATGATTTCTCTTTGCGTGTCCCCTGCTGCAGCCTGTGCCCAGCATCGGACGCTCGTCGCTCTCTCTAATCCAGCTGACCAACTCCAGTCCAGGCATGCGGCCGCAGAACCACATGCCGATGTCTGCGCCTCAGCAAAATCACATGACTGGCAACAGAGGGCCTCGGCCACTGGACCAGGTCACCTGCTACAAGGTGAGTCTTCTGAACATTTGTCTGCCAATGTGTCCTAGTGTGTTCAAATACAGTTCAAGACTCCAGTCCCTCTCACTGTAGTCATAAATATACTCGTTATACCTTTGAGGCATAGTTCCACATTTTGAGAAATATTTTATTTCCTTTTCTGGTCTGTACCGTACATATGAAGCTACCGCCAGCAGCCGTTTTAATACTTGACTTTTACAAAGTTATTTTCCCACATGCAGCATTACGATTTCCTATTTCAACAACTCATGATATACACTCACCTAAAGGATTAATAGGAACACCTGTTACATTTCTCGTTAATGCAATTATCTAATCAACCAATCACATGGCAGCTGCTTCAATGCATTTAGGGGTGTGGTCCTGGTCTAGACAATCTCCTGAACTCCAAACTGAATGTCAGAATGGGAAAGAAAGGTGATCTAAGCAACTTTGAGCGTGGCATGGTTGTTGGTGCCAGACGGGCTGGTCTGAGTATTTCACAATCTGCTCAGATACTGGGACAATACACACAACCATTTCTAGGGTTTACAAAGCATGGTCTGAAAAAGGAAAAACATCCAGTATGGGCTACACCAGCAGAAGACCCCACCGGGAACCACTCGTCTCCACTAAAAATAGGAAAATGAGGCTACAATTTGCACAAGCTCACCAAAATTGGATAGTTGAAGTTGGAAAAATGTTGCCTGGTCTCATGAGTCTCGATTTCTGTTGAGACATTCAGATGGTAGAGTCAGAATTTGGCGTAAACAGAATGAGAACATGGATCCGTCATGCCTTGTTACCACTGTGCAGGCTGGTGGTGGTGGTGTGGGGGATGCTATCCTATCAATAAGGGCCAACATTTCTGAAGAATGCTTCCAGCACCTTGTTGTATCAGTGCCACAAATAATTAAGGGAGCTCTGAAGGCGAAAGGGGGTCAAACACGGTATTAGTGTGGTGTTCCTAATAATCCTTTAGGTGAGTGTAGGTTTGTAATTCTTACAGAAAGATAAAATGTTAAAGTTAAGGAAAATGGAATAAATGAAGATCATAATATTGATAAGAAAAGTCACACTTAAGTAAATTAATAATAATGATTTTGAATGAATAAAAATTAGAAATGGGTTTGATATTAAACAAATTTATTCTCAGCTATGCCTAACCTCCATATACCTACGCTTCAATTATACTCTTGTGTCTGTATATTGTGTATATATCTTTTACCGGTATGTTGTGTCTGACTATTTCTTGCCTGGGAGCAGCGACCTACTCGAGTCTCCGCTGGTTGTCTTGACAAGTGCTCCAGGCCAAGAAAAAGTCCAGAACCGAACCCCTCGTAAAACAGCAAATTATTAGCCTGACAAGCCAGACCCACATCCAGATGTTGGTCTGGGAACTCACCATTGGCAGGGCTCAATCCGAGGGGCGGGATAAATGGTTGTCTTTCAAATTCCCTCTGCACGCAATAGGATAGAACTACAACCAACCAGAGCAACGCTAGTTGATAGCAGAGCTAGTTGATAGATTAAACTTTTGCCGTATCCGGTCAGCAAAACTCCGAACACATCTTCCTTTTTTAAGAATGACTTCAGTGCCGTTCTTTGTTCTTTTCTCAAAGAAAAACTGAACTCCAAGTCTTCCAGAGTGGCGGCCAAAGCCGATTTGAAAGTGTTCCCAGCAGCAGCAGCCATAAGCCCGCCCACCGACTCTATACACGATGTGATTGGCCCGGCCAGAGTTTGGTTTTTCCAGCTCGCAAGCCAACGGCGAGTTGCTAGACGACCCTGCTGCTGCTAGGGTGCATCTAGATTTCTAGGCTAGCAAATTATAGTTACTACACTTCAGTTTTTGTACATAAAGAAATTAGATGAAACATGTTAATTGTTGAGCTTTAAAGGTTCTTGTAGGTAGATTTTGTTACCTTTGGACAGAGCCAGGCTATCAGTTTCCCCGTTTCCAGCCTTTATGCTAAGCTAAGCTAAGCTAGACGGCTTTACTATACAGACATGAGAGAGTGGCATTGATTCTTCTTATTTAACTCTCAGCAAGAAAGCAAATAAGAGTATTTTCTTCATATCCTTGGGGGAGAAAAAAAAAGAATCATTGCCAATAGAGCTGCAATATATCGATATTATATCAATATCGATGTATAAGGCTAGATATTGTTTTTAATTTTGGATACCGTAATATAAGTGTTTTCCTGGTTTAAAAGGCTACATACCAGTAGAGTGATGTAATCTTCTGAACATACCAGACCGTTCTAGCTGTTCTAGTATTTGCCTTTACCCACTCAGTCATTATATCTACATTACTGATGATTATTTATCAAACATCTCACTGTGTCAATATTTTGTGAAAGCACCAACTGTCAACCCTACAATATTGCCGCAATATCAATAGGGGTATTTGGTAAAAAATGTCGTGATAATTGATTTTCTCCAATTCGCCCAGCTCTAATTGCCATTTCCAGCTTTTTTGTTGTTGTAGCTTTTAATAAGGAGCCATTAACATCCTCCTTCTTTTGTCTTCCCTGTGTCTGCAGTGTGGTGAGAAGGGTCACTATGCCAACAAATGCACTAAAGGCCATCTGGCCTTCCTGAGTGGACAGTAACATTCAGCCTTGAGGTCACCACGGTGCTGTAGCTCAGTCCGCCTGATGGGAGCAGAGAGGAAGAGCAGCAGAAGAGAGGAAGCTCCTTTGCTCCACAGGCTGAAGTTGAACTTAAAAGACTTTGACTGCCGCTGTTGTGCGTGTCACTTCAAACGGACACAAGCCGTAAGAAAGATAAACATAGCTACTATTTCTATTTTTTGTGGATACATGAAAATAAGGAACAGAAAAGATGTCACAATCTGTATGGCTGTGGTTTAATGACTTGTGTTAGTCTTCGGAGTTTTCTACAATGTTTGTACTAAAGCGAACTGAATATTTACAGAGACATCACACCCAGGGTCCACGGTGCAGTGCTGTGACGTGTTGCCGCTTCTTAGACATGTGACTGCATCAGTGACACCAGGCGACTTTCTATTGTACTTCTAGTAAATCTGTCCGACAGTGTAAATGCAATAAAAAGTGATAAATGCCAGTAGGAATGTAAATTACTGTACTTAAGAACTACTGTAAGTAATCAGAGCCCAAATCCACCCTGCAATGGTTCCTATTGTACTCTCACCACCTCAAATCTTCTGGCTTACCACGCACAATTTTGCATATAGTCAGATTTTAGACTTTGCAAGCATTTTAAATTCTGGAAATTACCAGTTGTGTGTGTGGATACCTTGTGTTAATTCTTAATCTACATCTTTCACTTTTTACCCGAAAGGATATGTGGGGAAACAGCGACTTGGCACAGGATGAATTTCATTGTGTTGACAGTCTGAACATTCTCACAATCTGTACAAATAAATGTTCTTGTTACGGATTTATGTACACTTTCATTCAAGGCAGCTACACTCCTGATAGTGAGAATTGTATCTTAACAGCTATAATTTCATACAGCTGGAAACTAAACTTAGACACAACCACACATTATATCCAACAATGAATCTTAAGATTGTTTATTGGTCACAACAGTCACATATTCAACACAGAGCTGAGTAGAAAGAGCAGGGGGAACAAAGAGGTTCAAGTTCAACCCCCGAAGGTCTGATGGTCTCGCTTAGTGGTACTTCCTCCAGCGATCATGTTCTGGAAGAGAAGATAGAGAAAAGATTTAAATTACATGTGTATTTTTCAACAACAAAAATCAATAAATAGAACATCCAAAAAGGTAGAACATCCTAACAAGAAGTACGGGAGTGTATGCATTTCTTACTAATGTGGTCGTATTCCCACAGGTAGCTCAAAGCCACGTAGCCAACCAGCAGCATAGCTACACCACCGATGCCTCCCTTCTTCACATTAATGTACTTGTTGTAGTATCTGTCGTGGCCTGCGAGAGAAAAAAAACACAGCATAAACCACCACTGAAGACATACAGTTATCCTCAAATTACAAAGATGTGACCTGAAGATAAATGCTACATGCGCTGATCTTAACGTGTATGAACATGGGGAAAGAGGACACGCCGAAAGAGAGCATGTGTAATCTTTTGCTTGCGGTTAAGTAATCGCCCTCGATGAGCTGGGAGTCGATACATTTTCTAGCCCTTCGTCAACTACGATGGCTGTTCTCATTAAGCATCTTATCAGACTAGGAGCCCTCCTTTAGGTTCCTAGTTAAGGGTTTCCTCTTAAGAGCTGTTCACAACACTGCTGAGAGCAACTTTTACTGACACAGCTTCTGAATTCATACATAGGCGGTGACCCTGTTGCTATGGATGACATGTTTCATAAATGATGCTAGATAGACATTTCATTCAAGATTGTAGAAATCAAAAAGGTCTTAGTGACTAAAGATTCCTCTGAATGAAAACAAAACATCTTCTGTCCCCTAAATATGTAGCATTAAATAAAATATCTAATCTGATTGTGGTTCAAAGTTTTTTTAAGAAGACTGATGTGATTTCTGGTGAACTGTGCTGCTAAAAAAAAAAATGCAGATTTGGTCTTTTTTTGTTTTAAACTGAAATTTCCCCAAATTCGTTAACTGCTGTCAGGTTTGTTTTCCAACTGAACAATAATAGGTTTCTGTATCACCATGCTCCTTTATCTAGTACTCACATTCTTCTGCTGTTTTATTAAAAGTTGGTATTCCAAAACGCTATGTTGAAAACTGAGGTCCTTTTGTGTTTTAGTTCCTGCCTCTAAAGGTTTAGTCAGAACAGTTTTCCTCACCCCTGCGGACGGCTGAGATGATGCCATTGGGAGTGAAGTCTCGCCCTGTGAGCCAGCTCCCCAGCTCACCCAGTTTCACGTCCATCAGTCGCTTCTCAACTACGGGAACTGGTCACAAGTGGAGACAGCACAGACAGTCTGATTACACATTATCCATATAGAGCAACACATGCTATGGCTCTGGTAGTGAGCTTTAAAAAGGTCAATCTGCCAGAGCCGACTAGATTGGTAACTAAGGTTTACGTGCAGTTTAGTGTCCCAAATTCCCCATACAATGTCCTTAATTATGAACCTGCTAAACCACCTGTGCTACCCTAACCTTAACCTGTCTCAAATAAGACCATCATTTGGGACACTGAGTTTTTGGAAAATAATTTGTGACACTAAACTGCACGTAAGCCGGTAACTAAATTGATTAGTGGAATAGCAGAAAGTAAGTCGGCAACCAATTTGATAATCGCCTAATAGACCTTTTTCACAGCAGACATGTTGACATGTCATAGTAGGAAAAGCACAGGTGTGTTCAAAACCGTTAATGATGGCTGCATTCCACTTAGGAGAGACCCTGGTATTGTTCATGCTGGCTCACTGAAATAGCTCACTGGGACACTTGATGGAACTGAGCCATCGTTAAGGTTATCAGTTTCAGCTGTGCTTTTCCTACTATGACAAGTCAACATTTCCTGGTTTATTTGTCTTATGCGTTATTGAAGGTCTGTTTTGCACTTCTGCTCAGACAAACCAGTGAAGATGTCTCAGACAAACCAGTGAAGATGTCACCTTGGACTCGGAGGATGGGCATTGGTAAATACTTTTAAACATTTTGAAGACAAAATTATTCGAAATAATCGGAAGACTAATCGATACAGGAAATAATCCTTTTAGTTGCAGCTCTAAATTCAGCAAAGTCAGTCAGTCAACAACTTCACCTCTACACAGTCGTAAAGCAAAAGTATTCAATCTACAAAAAGGCACAAATGAAGTAACAGTGGCTCAGATGCCTAAACTAAACCTGCTGGCTACTTTGCATCTCTGGAGCTAACTTTTGACACATTTGACATTTACCAGGTGTGTAGCTTTATTACAGCTACCGTGAAAGAAGTACACTTGGCCCACCGTTCAAACCCCTACTGTATGCAAAGCACGGCCTCTTGTGTTTTATTTCTTTACGTTGTTGTAGGATTAAAATAAGCCAAAGAGAATATCAGTTTGGGGCAAAAGGCAAAGACTGAGTTTGCAGGCTACTGTGAAAATTAGCCAAAAGACACTGTTACATATCTTAAGATAAGCATAGACAACTGTATTATGATAGCTTCGTCTAAACTGCAAGTCCTATATAAAGTTTCTGATCACCGAGCATGACAGTTAAGTGTCCTAAAGCGACTCGCAGATTAATTTTAACTGCAAAGCAGCCAATGACACGCAAAGTCCTTGACGTGACTTAAAGGATTCAGTGCGGCCTTCAGTCACATTAAAACCTGACCGGCGACTCATTAACGGATTATCTGACAGTACAACACACGCCGTCTGTAAAAACGTCAAACTATATTAATAACAAAAAACACACAACAGAGAACATTTTTGGTTCATTTAGCAGAGGACACGCTCTTTTACCTGGTCTGTCCGCCATCTTGACTGGTGCGAATGGCTCGCAGGCAGCGGGGAATGATGGGAATATAACGACAAAGTGCATTATGGGAGAATATGTAGTTTTTTAGCCTGTCCACTAGAGGGCAGCAAAGCAAATGAAACCAATGTCTCAAAACAAAAGGTTTTACAACCACAACACTACACAGAACAACGAAAATCCTGAACCACAACAAGGTAAATTTAAAGATTCCCTCCAAACATGTTATTTTTTTTTATTATTATTTTTTGGGGCATTTTTATTCTTCATTTTTACAGGACAGATGAAGACATAAAAGGGGAGAGAGAGGGGGAATGACATGCAGGAAAGGGCCTCCAAACATGTTTTAAAACACTTATTATAATAATAAATAATTTAGCCTATTATAATAATAATAATAATAATAATAATAATAATAATAATAATACATAGCCTATTATTTTAGGGCACCTATCTGGACACCCAAAGTTGCCTTACAATGTGTTAACAGTAATCATACAGGTAAAACAGTGTTGGAAAAGACAAGCCCAGACAATCACAAAAAAAGAGACAGGTGAGCGGACACGTGTAGGAAGGGAGAAAAAAAACGAACTAGCCTAGCTGAAGGGAATCGGACAAAGAGGGCGGGTATTAGTAAGTAGGCCAGGTGAGTTTTAAGGTGGGATTTGAGTAGGTAAACGTATCTAGATAGATTAGATAGATAGTTTATTGTCATTGCATATCTCTACACAACGAAATTAAGATGACATCAATCACTCACTTAGCAGCATAAAGACAGAAGGATAAAAAGTGACAATGTCAGCAACAATTAATAGATAAATATAAAAAATAAATAAAAGTATTAAAAACCCGAATAAGAAAAAACAGACATCTAGACATATCATGCTATCAAAATCAAAGCTGAAGACCTTTCTCTTTGATGTTGCCTTTCTGTAATTTATTTTAGCCTACTGCACTTTGAATTTTATTCTCGTATTTTATCTGTTTTCAATGTTGTCATTTTTAACTGCTCTTTAATGGTTTATGTAAAATGTGCTATATAAATAAAGTTGCCTTGCCTATGATTCCTCTGTTTTTTTTTGTCGAACCCCATGTTAAACCTCTCACTCCTTTTAAAAAACATGTCAGATCTCATGCATTTTGAAATAGTGACCTGAAGGGTTTACCACACTGGTGTCTCCTGACACTCAATCAGAGGAATCATTTTTTCAACAGAAAGAAGCCGATCAATGAGCAGCACAACAGCCAGTAGCACTGGCTACAAGACTCTAGTGTACCTGAAGATATAGTGAAGAAGATGTTATTGAGGCCAGTGTTATTGTGGTAGTTCAGGTCTATTCTCAACACGCCCACCGATCAATACACCCCCCTCTCTCACACACACACACACACACACACACACACACACACACACACACACACACACACACACAGAGTTAATTAGGGTGTGTAGTGGTGGTTTTGGCCTTCATCCAAAGCTGAGCATCAACCTCTTTCCTTTATTTGACTGATTTTCCTGCTTCGCTCTAATGACTTTCATTAGATGGAGGACTCATATCGATTGTCCAACATCCACCCTGCTTTTTCTCATCTTTATCTTTTTCGCTACTTCTCTCTCTAACTCACCACATAGATGTGAATACACACAATGTTGCAAAGACACATTTCTTGATCCATCCTTTTCTCAATCGCTTAATCAACCCCAAAAGGCAAACATTTCCTGGTCCCACCTTTTTAAAATTTGAGGCTTTTGTGTTATTGAATATCTGTGTTTTGCACTTTTGCTCGGACAAAGCAGAGAAGATGTCACGTTGGACTCTGAGGACTTGTGATTGGCATTTGTAAATACTTTGACATTTTATAGAAAAAAAATATTATTCAAGGTAATAATTGGCAGACTAATCTCGGCAATCTACACGAAACAATTGATGAATAGGACTACAGGTAAGAGGAAAAAATATATATATATTTGGTTGTGGGGTTGTGTCACACTCAGTCACACACTTGGTTGAACCAACATCTTGCCTCTGTCTGATTTACACACAACGTGGGCCAGAACCTCTAATCCAATCTCACTCGGGGGCCGCTCAGAAAACAGCACACGCCCCCAGAGGTGGCAGATTCCCAAATGCAGTCAATCGAACACCTACACACACACACATGCACACAGATGCAAACACATAGAGATGTGAACACACAATGATAGACTGATGCACTCTGAAACTGTGCAGAGATAGACACAAGCACACACATTTCATTTGGGCTGTAAAGGTTACTGACAAACACTGTAACATAATCTCATTTATAGAGAAAAAAAATACACACACACACACACACACACACACACACACACACACACACACAATTTTATTCCACCTCAAGAGGCAGGTGCCCTGGAGGTCTGCCACAGAGACAGCTCTTTGAAGCTGATGGAGAGAGATAGAGGGAGGAAGAACGAGAGGTGGAGGGAGTTTGTGTGAGGGTGAAGTATAGACAGACAGAGAGAGAAAACAGCGATGAAAGAGGATGAGTGCAGGAAAGAGATGAAGACTGGAAGTACAAAAGGGGAAACTGGCAGCAGGAAGATAATGATGGAGGGAGATGAAGGATAAAGGAAAAAAAAGATGACTCACTGAGCCCATGTCTCTGCACACCGCTCTCTCTATACACACATGACCTTTAAACAGCCACTCTCCCAGTCACCCCCTGTTCATCCATCCTTCATGCTCCACATCCTCTTTCATTTCATTTTTTTTTTAGACTTCTCCTTGTGTTTTCTTTTAAATCGCCACTTCTCTGCCCTTGCCAGAGATTTATCTTCTCCCCATCTGCAACTGTCCGCAATTCATGTTTCTTTTCTTTCCCCTCTCTAGCACATTCTTTCCTGCCCTTTTGCCCTCTGCATCTCTCTTCTTTTTTTTTCCTTCTTTTTTTTTACCTCTTAACTCACTCCTCGTCATGAATGTCACCTCCTCCTCTTCCTACTCCTAATGACTTGTATATTTGTTTTCCCTCTTCTCTGTCCTGGCTGAGAGTTCCCAAGAGAAACAAAAGATGGGCAGAAATCAGACAAAGAGATAGACAGGCAGGTGGGCAGGAAGGATAGGTTGTGGGTAATGGATTTATCAGCCCTCCTATTACTACAATAATCTCATTAGAGATATGGAGATCACCAGGGGAGCTGCTAAAAGGAGCTTGCTGGCTGATGAGTGTCCCAGAGGAAACCTGTGTGTGTGTGTGTGTGTGTGTGTGTGTCTGTGTGTCCGTGTGTGTGTGAGACAGCCAAAGATGAATAAAGAGAGTATACTACATGTGCAGAAAGGCTCCATAGGGACCGTTTCATTCCTCACAGCGATGGCTTTAGCCACTAAATCAAACTTTCCCATTCCCATTGACTCACATACTTAAATGTAATGGCCGCACGTTGACTAATCAAAGCTACACTTCTGCTGAAGACGAAAGGTGACACTTATTCTCACTAACCTTGGCAGATTG